>NC_139677.1:63537805-63716917 GCF_964106915.1 Podarcis gaigeae
TGACACAGTTTATGAACTCTAGAGCTACATAAATTGTATTTATTAATGAAAATAAAAATGGGATCAGGGAGAAACAAGTCACTACAGTGGTTCTTTTAATTGGGATTGAATGTAATTTTTCTACAACTTGTAGGCAAATGGGTTTTTGCATAACCTGATTGCTTTCAGTGCATTGTTGAAATAATTATCCATTGTCATGGGTTTTTCCATGTAGATATTGGCTTTGTTATGCTACCAAAGCATTTAATTTGCCTTGTTTGTCTGAAAGTGGTGAACGGTGAGTGGCGAGATTACTGCAACTGATATTGTTGGATTGTTAATCAAATCTGACAAGTTCATTATTTCTCAAATGAATCCCACCCACTCAGAGGCATGCAAAATATTACTTTGTATTAAGAAAATTACATTTATCTCAATAATGTCACAAGCTAATAAAAAAAGCCCTGAAGCTGGCAAACTCTTTGACATTGCTTGCTGCAGAAAGCATTGTCCACTCAGGAATGCATTAGCAGATCAAGAGAGAATAGTTCTTTCATGTTTATATTGAGATGAATGGAGGAAGGCAGGGATAGTTCATACCTCCCTAAAGAGCACTGCTGTTTGATAGTGTGTGTAGGTTGCATCCAGATTTAGGAAGGTTGTCGCTCTCTCTCTCTCTCTCTGTATTCCACTTTAGGGAAGTTCCATACCTCAGTGGTAGAGCAACTGCCATTCAAATGGTGTGGGCACACCACATCTTGTGATCAATTATGTGGGACAAGGCTTACTTTCCCCCAATATTTTATTCAAATTGGCATCCCTCTTCCATATTCAGGTCGGAAAGGTGGTTAACAATCTAAAAACCAAATAAAGGCCAATATAAAAACATAATTCAACCACAAATGATCTAAAAACATACAATGCAAAGGTACAAGGGGTGTTCTTTAAAGATTTTCCCTGGTGTACTTCCCATGGACAGAGACAAACGAAACTGGGCACAGTTATTAGTCCTTCTCCGCATAGCTACCAGCAAGAGTCACACACTTCTCCCATCACTTTATGCAGCTGTGGAGAACTCGTCTGTAGAAGTCGGCAGGTTGCACCAGAAGCCACGACTTAACCTCGGAAATTAGCATTTCATCATCTGGAAAAAGCTTGCCCTTCAAAAATTTCATGGTTGGAAAGAGGTGGTAGTCCAATGGTGCAAGGTCAGGAGAATAAGGGGGTGAGGAAGGATTTCATAGCCACAGGACCGTGTTTCTGACTGAACAACATGCAAGTTGTGAACCGGGGCGTTATCCTGCAGGATGTTGACACCTTTGGTCAGCATACCACGCCTCTCAATCTTGATGGCCTTCCACAATTTCTGCAGCAGTGAAGCGAAGTATGTCCCGGTAATTGTGGTACTCTTTGCCAGGAAATCCATCATCACTACTCCATACTGGTCCCAAAAGACCGTGAGCATAACCTTGCCTACTGACAGTTGGACATGTGCTTTCTTGGAAGGCGGTGAGGCAGAGTGCTTCCATTGTTTGGCCTGGGATTTAGTCTCTGGGTCATAATGATGGACCCATGTTTCGTCCAGAGT
The DNA here is from genome assembly GCF_964106915.1 of Podarcis gaigeae. Classification (NCBI taxonomy): domain Eukaryota; kingdom Metazoa; phylum Chordata; class Lepidosauria; order Squamata; family Lacertidae; genus Podarcis; species Podarcis gaigeae. Next base: position 63,539,373 of record NC_139677.1, read on the forward strand.
AATTAGTCTGACGAAGAAGTCATCATGGCTTTTTTGACACATGGCCAAGAGAGCCCGTGAGCCTGTGACTCATTCCTGCCTCTGGAAAGACACCAGGAGCCAGGGAGCCCAACGTGTGGACACCTTTCTCATCTTCAAATTGTCATGGATGACTTTTTCTACAGAGCCCACACTGATCTTGACATCTGCAGCTAGTTGGCAAACAGTTATGAGGTGATCCTCCAAAATGCCGGCCTCCACTTGCCGGATGGTGTCTTCATCGATGGTGGACTGTGGTTACCCAGGAATGGGAGCCATTTCCACTGAAGTCCGACCACACTTGAACTGATGATGCCAGTGCTTGGCTACGTCATACGATGGGGCATCCTCCCCATAAGTCCCTTTCGTCTCATTGAATGTCTCCCTTGGGGTGCGCCCTTTCAAGTACAGGGGAAATATTTAATGAGCGACCCTTGTAGTTGTGAGGAAAACATGTCCACATCATTATTAATAGGCAACTTGAAAGTGAGTTAACAGAACGCAGCTCTGGGCTGCTGGCATTCTTCCCCATACTTCATGGATGAACAACTTATTGTACACAGGTTTTGAGGTGTTCTTTAATCATATATGAGTGTCATACACTTTTATGGTGCATAAGAAAAGCCTGCTGGATCAGGCCAAAGGATTATCTAGTCCAGCACCCTGATCTCATGGTGGCTAACCAGGTATCTCTCAGAAACCCACAAGACCAGGGAACAAGAGCATTATCTTCTCCTCAGGTTTCCAGAAGTGGTAAAATTTATCTGTATTGTTTTCAAGCTTTTTCTTGTTGAGTATTCTAGGTACTGTGATTTAAATTACTTAATTGTATTATGGAGCTATGTATTTTGAGTAGATAAAATTCCCGAAATGCAGTGACTTTGTTTTCTTGTTTTTATTTTGGTTTGTTTTTATTCAAGAGAGTCTATTCTCTCCAATTCTCTGCTTAGATGCACAGTGGCAGTAATCAACCAAGCATTAATACTAAACAATCACAATTCATTCTAATGTGACTTACTTGAGATCAACATCTATTCACAAAAGTGTGCTGTGCTCAGGCAGGTGCTTATTTCCTGTCTGGAATGCACATTGCGCTTGGCAAATAGACCACACAGACGAAGATGAACACGATCACGATTTTGCTTACTCATGAATGTCTTCCAATATTGGTAATTTAAAAATATTTCAGCTTTATTGTGCACTGGTTGAATCTAAAATTAAACCTCAGACACATGAATAAAAAAGAAGCACACTAAAGATGAAATGGGAATAACAGTGTGATCGTACACATGACTACTCAGAAGTATGCTGCAATGAATTCAATGGGTCTTACTCCCAGGCAAGTGTGTATAAGATTGCATTCTAAACTATTGATATGAGGATTTTTAAGTACCAAGAAAAAGCGTTCCCTTGATAGCTACAAGAAAAATTAATTTGTTATCTGTTAAATTAGTATACTGACAGTTAAAACTCTTTAGGCATATGTTAAGGTGTGATCAAAGTAAGATGAAAAACCTTTGGAGATGTTATCCTTTCAGGCAGAGAATACAGACAATTATTGAAGAAATCTAGAATTAAACAGAATCACTGAAGCAATAGCTTGTATATAGGTGGAAAATGCAAATAGATCCAAAACAGAATCTTTGTTTGGCTTATTCAGAGGTTTAAAGTAGGTGAGGCCAACTAGATATTTATTCTATGTTCAGATACTGACCAGAAAAAAACCCTGCTTGAAATTACAACCTAACTTTGAATATGGCCACTGATTTACTGACAGTAACACATGCATTGTGTCAGTTCTTCTTCCACTGTTATAGGGTTCACAAGATACAGATACAGATACAGATATACAGATAGATATAATATGCACACACACGCGCGCGCACACACACACACAAATAATATGCACACATGCACAACCTGAGATGTTGTCCTGATTGCAGCCTCTTGAAAAAGTTGTTTTGCAATCATGAAAATTTGTGTTGAATACCTTTGTCTTTTTCAACTCCTCTTTCATTATATTATCTAATTCTCTCTCATAATGACCAAGGGTAGAAACAAAACCACAAAGTATTTCAGGTCATAGAAGCACAGCGTTGGAAGGGATCCTGAGGGTCATCTACTCCAACAACCCACAATGCAGGAATATGCAGCTGGCCCTTACAGGGATTGACCCCACAACCTTGACATTAGCAGCACCACACTCATATTATTTCATGAAATAAACATGAATTCCTAAACATACTTTCTTAGAATAAAAACATGGCAGCTAAGCAACAATCACATGGCTTTTATGTTATTAATGCAGGGGTGTGGAACATCGGGCTTGTGGGGCAAATGTGGTCCTTCAGGCATCTCTTTGTATCTCTTGGGTTCTCTTCCATTGGCTACACTCTTCACCAGCCTTGTTTTACCCTCTTTTTAAGTGACATGCTTGAGAAGCTGTAAGAGGTACAATGTAGCCACAAAAGTATTACAGGTGACTGGAAAGTCAGTTTAATTGCCAGCTGCATCCCGTCGAAATAAGGATATGAATATTTTTATAGACACAGTGGTTGGAAGTTTGGTGAGTTTTCATTGGACAATACAGAGAACATTCTGCCTCATCCCATTGGACCAGAGTTGTGACCTGGTGAAGGGGTAGAAATTCCTACAATTATTGGATTGAGGGAGACCCATCTGGAGCATAAAAGACAGGTCTCAGATCACAGTCAGTGTCAGATCTGAGGGTGTAGGACCGGTGAAGAAGACAGTCATCATGGGAAGAAAAGGCTAGAACAAGGAACCCAGGCAAAGGACAATGTGGCCTGAGGAAGCTTGGGAACCCTGAAAGAGCTGAAATCACTGGCTGGAGCTGAAGATGGTCTGTGAAGGGTGGGTGTGTATCCCAAATAGACAGCTATTGAAGGAGCTTTGGGACTCGGCGGGCGCCCAAAGCCCCCCCGGAAATGAAGAAGGAGCTCCGTAAGGGGCTCCGGAACGCGAAAGGGGGAGCGGCGCTGTGAGTTCATCGCTCTTTTCGTGGACGCAAAGCCGCGCTGCTGCTGCTGCTGAGCGCCGACCTTTCTTCTTGAAAACATCAAAATTGGCTGCTACATACCCGTGAGTAAGGGGAGTTAAACATCGGAAAAATTTGGGAATTTGGATGAAATTCGGCTGAAAACGGGAGGCGAGTAACAGGAAGTCCGCCTCCCGATCCTGCTAACCAGATTAAAGCAATTGCGCAGAAGAGCGCTGAAGCGCTTAAAAGGGACTGTAAAAAGTAAAACGAGGGTGCATTTGACAGAAGTGAAAGCTGGAAATCTTTGCAAAAGTTGTGGATTTTATTTTTGGGACCTTCTTCCTAATTTTGAGCTATGTGGAGTTAAAAGGGGCAACCCAGCTATCGGGCTGTCAGTGTGCAAAAGAGAACTGTCAAACTGCTGATACTGTTATTTAAACTGATACATTGACTGAGACACTAGAGTTTAAACATTGTTGCCGGGACCTTTCTTGACACCTTGTGGCCTTTCTTCAGGAGAAAGAAAGCCTGGGGAAACTTCCTTTTGTGCTCTGGAACAACTAAAGATTTAACATAGGGAATATAAGAACTTCAATGGCGGATAAGAGCTCTCTCCTTCCTTGAAATTTTGAAATACCCCCACCTAGAGGATTGTGGAGATATAGAGGCCTGGGAACTGTACTTTATTGTGATTCTCTGTGGTTAAATTGTTTACACTCTGGTCTTGTCTAACTTATGAAACAAAAGAAAATTTGACCTTGAACAGAGGCAGGTGTGGAATGAGTGGCACAGGGAGAACAAGAGCAGCTAAAGCTAAAGAAAAAGAAAAGAAACCAGGGCAACTTGTTCAAACAACCCTATCTCATCAACGAAGATCATCCGTCCCAACTGTGCTGACAGCACAGGAGGTGGAAATTGAAGAGCCTGCTGTAGAGCCTGCTGTAGAAGATATGGCAACTGGAGGATCTGAAATAGTCCTGAAACAAATTTTGGAACAACTGGCAATTTTAAACCAAAAAGTGGACAATCAATCATCAAAAATTGACCAAGCTACATCCTCTATTACTAAATTATCCGAGCAAGTTTCTCATCACACTCAGGCAATTGAAAAATTGCAAGGGGCAACGACTGAAAATTATAAACTCGCTGTGGAAGCTAGTCAAAAAGCAGAACAGGCGAACAAAAAGGTTGATGAGATTAGGGGGGAAGTAAGGCCTCTGAAAAGACAGGTAGGGGAACAACAAGCCTACCTGCCATTGGTTGAATTGAAAAGTAAGGAAAATAATCTCAGATTAAGGGCTATCCCAGAACTGGAGGAAGGAAATCTACAGGGGTTTTTAACACTTTTGTTCTCCAAATTCTGGGGGATAGAGGAAGATAAGGACTTTAAAATTGTGACTGCCTTTAGACTGGGAAAATTGATAAAGAAGGACAAGTCCAGAGATTGTTTGGTTATTTTGAGATCGAGAGAGGAAAGAGACAAGATACTAGGCCTACATTTCAAAAAATCTTTGGAGATAGAAGGTAAAAAGGCTGAAATTTACAGAGATATACCTAAACACCTTTTGGATCTTAGGACCACTTATACAGATTTGACCAAACTGTTGAGATACAACACAATCCCTTATAGGTGGGAGTTTCCGCAAGGACTATCATTTACCTACAAAGGAAGGAAAGTAAGAATCAAAACACCGGAGGACCAACAGAAGTTCCTACACGACCACGAGGAGGACCTCCAGAAAGGAGCTGCAGCTTCTTGGCCTCCACCACCACCGGGACCATCTCCAAAGCCTACACCGCCTGGATCTGGACCAACATTACCACCTCCGGGATCGGAGGGAAACCTAGACACCCCATTGTAGACCCACTAATTAGACCAGGATGTCGCTGCAGCTTCTTAGTTGGAATATAAATGGCGGAAATTCTCCGGAAAAAAGAAGAAAAGTATTTCATATCTTGAAAAAAGAACAATTGGACATTATTTGTCTGCAAGAAACGCATGTGACAAGGCTCCACAGAAAAGTGCTAATTAATAAAAGACTAGGCCAAGAATTCATCTCTTCGGACAAAGTGAAGAAAAGAGGAGTGGTGATATATGCAAAGGAGAGCCTGTCACCGAAATTCTTATTTAAAGATGAACACGGCAGAATTTTGGCGATTGAAATTCAGACACAAGGAGAAAAATTTTTGATATTAGGAATATACGCCCCAAATGAAGGAAAATCGGAATTTTTCAGGAAGCTGCATGAGATTATGCTGGACTACCTAGACTACAACAACATCATCATGATGGGTGATATGAATGGGGTTGCGTCTGTAAATATGGATAAGTCGCAAAGTACCAACATAACGAAAGATGGCAGACTACCTAAAACTTTTTTTGAAATGACTGACAATGTGGATTTAATTGACATATGGAGGGTTAAGAACCCCCTAGGAAAAGAAGGGACTTTCTTTTCTGAAGCTCATCTGACATGGACACGAATCGACCAAATATGGATAACTAGAGGACTGGCACCTAAGACTAGAAAGGTGGAAATCTGCCCAAAAACCTGCTCCGACCATAATGCTTTGAAAATGGAACTCAGACTAAATACAACCGGATCCTTCAGATGGAAAATGAATGACACCCTACTAAGGGATGAGAAGATTGTTAAGAAGGCCCAAAAAACTTTAAAGGACTATTTCGAGATACTACTGTGGAAAAAAGAATAATCTGGGACGCAAGTAAAGCAGTTATGAGAGGGTTTCTAATACAACAAAACACGATCAAGAAAAAGCTCTGGAATGAAAAGAAGGAGAAGATATTGGAAAAAATAAGAGATGGAGAAAAAAACCTAAGATCCAGGCCCAAGTCGAAGGAAGTGCTGAGAGAAGTGAAATTTTTCCAAGCACAATATTTGAAATTGATAAATCAAGAGGTGGAATGGAGAATTAAACAAATGAAACAAAGATCTTTTGAATCAGCAAATAAGTGTGGGAAACTGCTAGCATGGCAGTTGAAAAAGAGACAAAAACTTAATACAGTTACAAATCTAGAGATTGAAGGGAGAATGGTACAGAAACCCGAGGAAATTCGAAAGTGCTTCCAGAGATACTTCAAAGAGCTTTATTCACAAGGGCCACAGAAAGATTCGGAGGTGGACCAATTTCTTAAAACCAACGGATTACAGAAAATACCTCAGGAAATGAGAACAACCCTGAATAGTAATATCACACAGCAAGAAATTGAAAGCGCCATTCAGAACCTCCAATTAGGCAAATCTCCAGGCCCCGATGGACTTACCTCCAAATACTATAAGGTTCTGAAGGACTATTTGATACAACCTTTGTTGGAGGTTTGTAACCAGATTATGGAGGGGAGGAAGGCACCGGAAACGTGGAAAGAAGCCTTCATCACATTGATACCCAAACTAGAAACTGAAAAGACCCAGCTTAAGAACTACCGCCCCATCTCACTCCTAAATGTGGATTACAAAATTTTTGCAGACATTTTGGCAAGTAGGTTTAAAAAAGTGCTTAATGAAGTGATCCATAAGGACCAGGCTGGCTTTCTCCCTGATAGGCATTTGTTTGGCAACACAAGAAACATTATTGATATTTTGGAACTTTTACAAACAAAGCTTAACACTAGAGCGGTGCTAATCTTTATTGATGCGGAGAAAGCCTTTGACAATATTTCCTGGATGTTTATGAAGAAAAATTTGGAAGGGATGGGAGTGGGGCGGGGGTTTGAAAATGGAATAGAAGCAATATATTCAGAACAAAAAGCGAAATTGATAGTAAACAATGTGGTGACAGAGGAGTTTAAAATTGAAAAAGGGACATGGCAGGGGTGCCCCTTATGCCCCCTATTGTTTATTTCAGTTCTGGAGGTGCTATTGAACATGATTAGAAAGGACCGGTTGGTACAGGGAATTGAGGTCGGAGTGAAACAATACAAATTGAAAGCATTTGCAGATGACCTGGTATTAACATTGCAGGAGCCTGTCTCTAGTACTAAAAGAGTGTTAGAATTAATTTCGAACTTTGGTCGGGTGGCGGGATTTAAGTTGAACAAGCAAAAAACTAAGGTTCTAGCAAAAAAATTGACAATTACAGAAACAGATGAGTTCGTGAAAGAAACAGAATTAAATGTGGTTAAAAAAGTAAAATACCTAGGGGTGTATCTGACCTCCAAAAATTTGAATCTGTTTAAAGACAACTACGAGAAATGTTGGTCAGAAATCAAAAGAGATTTGGAAACGTGGTCAAGATTGAAACTTTCCTTGTTGGGCCGAATAGCAGCTATAAAGATGAATGTATTGCCAAAAATGTTATTTTTGTTTCAGACCCTACAGATCGTGGACAAGGTGGAATGCTTTGGAAGGTGGCAGAAGGATATTTCTAAGTTTGTTTGGCAGGGCAAAAAGCCCCGAATAAAGTTTAAGATATTAACTGATGCGAAAGAAAGAGGGGGATTTGCCCTGCCAGACCTGAGGTTATATTATGAATCCGCAGCCTTCTGCTGGCTGAAAGATTGGATCTTACTGGAAAACACTGATGTCCTAGATCTGGAAGGGTTTGACAACGCTTTTGGGTGGCATGCATATTTGTGGTATGACAAGGTTAAAGTGCACAAATTGTTTAAAAACCACATTGTCAGGAGAGCAATTTTAATGGTTTGGACAAAATATAAAGACTTATTGGAGAGTAAGACTCCGAGGTGGCTCTCACCGGTGGAGGCCAAGGCACGTAAGAGACCTAATATGGAAGCCAATTGGCCTAAATATGAGGAAATTATTGAAAAGATTGGAGACAATTGGAGGTTGCAGAGCTTGGAAAAACTAAAAAACAAGGTGCGAGATTGGTTGCATTATGCACAAATTCAAGAGGTCTTTAAAGTAGACAAGAAGGTTGGATTCCAGGTGGAAAAATCGAAACTAGAGACAGAACTGTTAGAACCAAAAAGTAAACTACTTTCGAGAATGTATAACCTGCTGCTTAAATGGAATACTCAGGATGAGACAGTCAAATCCGCCATGATAAAGTGGGCGCAGGATTTGGGGCATAACATTATGTTTGAAGACTGGGAAAGGTTATGGAACACTGGAATGAAATTTACGGCATGTAGTGCCTTGAAGGAAAACATTATGAAAATGATATACCGGTGGTACATGACCCCAGTCAAGCTTGCTAAGATATATCACCTGTCTGATAATAAATGCTGGAAATGTAAAGAGGCGGAAGGGACATTCTTTCACCTCTGGTGGACCTGCCCGAAAGTGAAGGCCTTTTGGGAAATGATTCATAATGAACTAAAAAAGGTACTTAGATTTACCTTACCTAAGAAACCAGAGGCCTTCCTCCTGGGCATGGTGGACCAGAGAGTGCTTAAGAAGGACAGAACCTTTTTTATGTACGCTACTACAGCAGCAAGGATCCTGATTGCAAAACATTGGAAGACACAAGATTTACCCACACTGGAGGAATGGCACACGCAGTTGATGGACTATATGGAACTGGCCGAAATGACTGGCAGAATCCGAGACCTGGGAGAAGAAACAATCGAGGAGGATTGGAAAAAAATTAAAGACTACTTGGAAAAACATTATAAGTTGTATGAATGCTAAAAAACGCACCTTTTAGGAAATTCTAGCTTCAGTAATGTTAAATTAAAGAAATGGAAATTAAGGTACAAGAAGTCAGAGATAGAATAATGAAACAACTTTATTGTGTTAAAATGAAAACGTACATGATTTGGGTCATAATATATTTGAAATTGGGTAACATGATAAAATGGAAGATACAATAAGTATTGAAACAAGTTAACAAATTGCAGATGTTATGTATCACAGAGAATGCAGGGTTGGGAGGACGCGGGGAAGTCCAGTAGATTTGGAAAAAAGAATAAGAAAATATGTAACTTTCTTTTTCTACTTTTATAATATGTTCTTTATTCTTTTTTCTGTATTTCATAAAACTAATAAAAAATATTATTAAAAAAAAATGAAGGAGCTTAGAAGCTAATCAGCAGAGACTGAGGAGTGTCCGAGGTTGCTATACCTGGTGAAGACATTGGCAGAGTCCAGACAGAAGCCTGAGAGCCTGCAGACCTCAAGAACAGCACTCTCAATACTCATCCCATGAGGGTACCACCTCAACTGGAACTGCAACAAGGGCAGAATCCAAGGCACTAGGAGGGTGAACGTATAAAGAGGCCATTTTGTCCCACTTCAGTAAGTGTTCCCTTTGCCACTTGCCACACAGCCTACTCTTTCAGCTGATGTTAATGCTCAGGGAATCCATACATATAGTGGGAGTGATCCTGGTAAAACATAAGAATTCAGAATTTCCTGAATAAAATGTTTCATAATAAAGTAGTAAATTAGACTAACTAACAGAGAAAGCCTGCTAAAGAAAAATCAGGAGATTAATTCTGCCCAGAGGCATGGCTAAAGTGAAGAAATATATCATCTGTAATAAATTGTTCATCCATTTCTCCTTTTAGAATTCTGCTGGTAAGTCAGATATACATTTAATTTAAAAAAAAATACAATATAACTGCCACAATTTAGTGAAGCGATTAGAGCATTACCAAATATATGGTCAGACAAAGAGGAAGTCAGCTAATTCAATAAAGAGCTGGTGCTGGGTAAGGCGCCAGGCTTAGCTGGATTACTAACAGAACATCCATTTAGAATGGTAAGCTGTTTAATATACATGTTAACTGACTTATCTTACTATGTACTCCTTCTTCTTCCTTGTGATGGACTGGCTCAGAGATCAGGGTAGATCAGGCTGTGTGTGTGTGTGGTCTTCCTTGAGATTTGGAACTGATAGCTGCAGCTCTGGACTGGACTGGACTGCAACTCTGGACTGGACTGATCCACGCTTACCTTTTGCCCCACTCTTTCTAGGCATAGGTGTATGCTTCCCCAGTCTGTGTCTATGCTTTCCCAGTCTGTTTTGCCCCATCACTTTCCCCAGGAAAACCTGCTCTTTAATGTTGACTCAGAACAAACAGCAGTTCAGGTTTTGCTGTTTGTCCTGATTCAGCAGTAAAGAGCAGGTTATAGTAGGGAAAGCACTGGAACAACAACAACAACAACAACAACAACAACAACAACAAGCCAAACAAAAAAGTGCTCAGACAGGTAAGTTTAAGGCCAGACCTGTGCCTAGAAATGCAATTTGTACATGAACCCTCTGTGTATCTATTGCCAAAAGTGTAGTTGCACTTCAGGTAGTGTTTATGCAATGCAGAGAAACTTGATATGAATTACAGTAATTTTCTTGAGGAAGCCCACCAAATGGATTGTAGGAAATACTTCATATGATAAATGACAATAAGAACACAATTTGTACGTGAGTCCTTTAACAGATGTTGAACCAAACAGATGCTAAGGCATAGCTGTTCGAAGGCTTCCTGCTGATAGCGTACTTATCCAAAATGATGGTGACAATAGCTCCACCCTTATCTCCAGGATTTATGAAATCAAAACACTGATCTGTATTTAGAGATTCATGGGCCTGCCATTCATCTCTTGGTAAGCTCAGAAAACGCTCATCTCTTTACAAAGGCATGACATGTTCCTGGCTGCTAATCTGTGAACAATGCCAATGAATTAATTCAATTGATGAAGGACATAACTTTGTTTCTTAAGAGCTGTTTGTACAGCTTTTGTTGGATCTAGTGTGCAGCATCTGCCAGATGACTTAAAACCCAGAAGCAAAAAACAAAAACCCCCACATCCCTCCACCTCACAATGGAATAGGACAAGGGAATATCAAAGTATCCACTCCAAGAGAAGCTGACGAGGTTTCAATGAAATTCTCATTCTAAGAACCTGAATCTCTTACAGTTTCTTCTGTTGCACCTGCTCTCTTCAACTATAATAGGTTCTGGATGTTTGATGTTGTTCTGAACATGGCACTGCTTGATATGGGCACCTGGCAGAGAATTCTCATGGCTGGAAGCCACCAATGAATGCAGCCAGTTTATTCAGGTGGAATTTCAACAGTAACCAGAACTATTCATCCCATACGTTTGAGCGAAAGTAGACTTTTATCCTATTGGGTCCCATAGCATTTTTTTCCCTGTGCCAACATCTTCTAAATATGATACTTTCTTTCCTTTGCTTTCTGCTATGGTACTTAACTGATTCCTGATCTACAAGAGACCCTCTGATTCTTGCTCACAAGTCTTCAATGACGTCCTGTGTTACTGGTGAACTCAGCATTGGGCAAGGTGGGATGAGCTTGGCTAATTGCTTGTGAAAACTGAAGACAAGCAGAAGTTGGTGGAATACATGTGCAACCCAACCAGATGGGCGGGGTATAAATAACAAAATTATTGAAATTACTATTATGATTAAACCTAGACAGTATTAATCATGGCAGCAGGCGTGCCAACTCTATGGAGCCAATGTGTCTTCAGCTTCCTCAATATTTGTTGGGCCTGCTCCTCAATGGGTCCCCTCCTCAATGCTGAAGGTGCAACAGGGGCAGAGCCTAGCTTGGTGCAGCTTCAGTGGCCAGCCCCTCCAGAGCACTCAGCCTCCTCCAGAAGACATGACGTCACAGACACCCAATACGCACTGGGCCCCCTCAATCTTGGGGGCAACTTGGCACCTCTGATAGCCAGGCAGTAAAACAATTGTAGTGAAACAACGAAGACTGGGAGAAAAAGCTTCAAATATGTCTTGAAGTATTTCTTCTGGCTCTTAACCTAAGACGATGTTTAAGTTATTATGTATCTTTCCTGCTTTCCAGACAAAGGAAAGCCAAGAATTTCATGAGGCTGGCATTATAGTAGGGCTTCATAGATTTCAAAATCAAGTTGTAACATGGTAGCATAATAGAAATTGGCATGTTGGGGGTAGCAGAGGGAGAAATGTGATATTAAAAGAACAAGTTCATGAGGGTGAGCATAAAACTGAAATGTATTTTTCAGAACCTTGGGCAAGTTTATGTTATACAAATACATTATTTGGCACTTTTTCATATTCTTTGTCCTCTTTTAATCTCTCTAGTATCAACTTTTTGGAATACATTTGACCATACGAAAAATGATGTACATAGCAATTTATATGTAGATTCCATAGAATTGAAAACCAGGATAAGATACTAAACTCTGTCATACAAAGGAAGTCCTCAGAATGCAATTATAAACTGAATTGGAAAGTATCTATGACTTCTGCCAGTCTATCTGGCTATATTATTATTGGGGAAAATATTAAGACTGATCAAAAGTGTTGCGAGAGTCAGTCTAGGAGGATATTCTAAAATCTTTCATCTTTATTCTTTTCTGATTTTTTTTAATTTTTATTTTTTTACAATGGTTGCTGGGCCTGTTTTACGAGGGATGAATCTCAAAGCCTGTTCTGTGAGGAATGAAATACTAACTTAAATATGGGGGCATGAGAAAAAGCTTATAGCCTTGCTTGTACTCATTGATACTCCTTGCACATTCTATCTAGAATGCTCTCAAATAGACTGCATGGTAAAAAAAAGGGGGAAGCAGACATAATGCATTTCCAACAGGGCTATGTGAAATTGGGAAACAATCACCTTGCATGGCACTCACTTTATTTTAAAAGTTAGCCAAGGTCACAAGCCTAAGGAAGGTTTAATTAAAGTTGCCAGGGAGTGCAGAAGCAAAGCTGGGGAAAGGCACTGGAGAGGTGGAAAGGATACATATATATTAAAATTGCATATTAAAGTAGTCCAAGGCCACTGAGGTTTAACACTATCCAATTCAGAAATGGGTTAAATGAGAACTCATCTCTTTTCAAAATGGCAAATCACTTCTGGGTATGCCTCATTTTCAGAAGAGGTGCTACATTTCCTAAAATCAGAGCAAAAGTGGAAGCCCATCAGTGCAGTCCGGCTCAGAAGTGAGTCTCAATGAATTCAATGGGGCTGATTCCAGCCTTAAAGGTAAAGGGACCCTTGACCATTAGGTCCAGTCGTGGCCGACTCTGGGGTTGCGGCGCTCATCTCGTTTTATTGGCTGAGGGAGCCAGCGTACAGCTTCCAGGTCATGTAACCAGCATGACTAAGCCGTTTCTGGCGAACCAGAGCAGCACACAGAAACGCCATTTACCTTCCCACCGGAGCAGTACCTATTTATCTACTTGCACATTTATGTGCTTTCGAACTGCTAGGTTGGCAGGAGCAGGGACCAAGCAATTGGAGCTCACTCCGTCGCGGGGATTTGAACCACCAGCCTTCTGATCAGCAAGCTCTAGGCTCTGTGGTTTAACCCACAGCGCTTAGGCACCACTAATTAAGAATGTCAGTCACAACAACACTTTTTCATTTACCTGCTCATCTTCCAGTGTGTCCCATGCAATGATCTGCCAGTGATTCCTTGAATTCTATATATAGCACAAATAGATCAGTCTCTACACAACAGAATAAATGGACATAGATCTCACATCAGAAAGGGCATTATCCTGAAACCAACAGGATTGTGGCAGATGCCGTGTTTGGGTTGCACTGCTCACCTGCATAGGTGCCACACACACCTTGGGGTTCTGGGTGCCCGAGCACCCACAAAATTTCCCATGACGGGGCCGGGCACCCACACATTTCGGTGTCAGGGCCATGCATGCTACATAGCACCCATGGCCCCAGGCACCCACAGCCGTGGGGCCAAGCTGGCACGCCTGCTCACCTGACCTCCCTCTGGCTGAGTTAGTGCTGCATACCCAGACAGAGAGGGGAAGTGCCAACATGGTGGTGAGGTTGGAAGGGTGAAAATGCACTGGTGGAGCCATAAGTCAGGTGCGCAGCACAGCCCCACCACGCCATCTATGACTGCAATAGGAGGATATTTTTACCTGTCAGGACACTTGTCCCAAAAGGGTCACATTGTAGTAAAGGTAAAGGGACCCCTGACTATTAGGTCCAGTCGTGACCGACTCTGCTTTATTGGCCGAGGGAGCTGGCATACAGCTTCTGGGTCATGTGGCCAGCATGACTAAGCCGCTTCTGGCGAACCAGAACAGTGCACGGAAATGCCGTTTACCTTCCCGCTGGAGCGGTACCTATTTATCTACTTGCACTTTGACGTGCTTTCAAACTCCTAGGTTGGCAGGAGCAGAGACCGAGCAACGGGAGCTCACCCCCTCGTGGGGATTTGAACCGCCGACCTTCTGATCGTCAAGTCCTAGGCTCTGTGGTTTAACCCACAGCGCCACCCGCAACTGACACTAAAAGTGGTCATCAGTGAACAACGAAACTTCAAAGGAAAACTGCCACCAAACATCTTTACTAGGTCTTGTCACCTGATGACTCATCACTGGTGACTATTGTGTCCTTCAGAGAGGGGAGTATGTGGCATGAACAGCCCTTATGGAGGGCCATAGCTCAGTGGTGGAACTCATGTATGCAAGCATAAAATTGCAGATCCAATCCCTGGCATTTCCAGTTAAAATAATCCAGTAGTGGGTGAAGTGGTATATTTCTGTCTGAGGATCTGGAAGGCCTATTCTAATCAGAGAGTTCACAATCTTGGGCTGGGTTTCATGGACATTTTCTGGGCATACAGCAGCTTCCTATCCCCCTGAATGTATAAATGTATCTCGGCTTCACTTTGGACTCCACAGTTGTCCACAATTTCAGTACGGTGTGTAAGCTTCATGATTTCTTTTACTGTTCCAAAAGTCTACTTTAGCTTTCTAGTACTCTCAGAATCCATTGCTAAACGAGTTTAGAAACGTGTGGTTTTCTGCCAAGAGCATTGCAATATTGCCGTGCTTCTAATCCTACACTGTCAGGTTTGGAGAGCTCTCATATCAAAGTATAATGCGAAAATTTGCCACTGGGTACTGGCCTTACATCAGTGTTGATAAAGTGTGTGAGAGACGAGCTTCCTTTTTACTTAGTCAAGCTGTGACAGCCACTGCGTAATCTTCGAATATCTGGAGATGTAAGACACAGTTTGATTCTAGAAGTCAGAGATTAATTGTTTTTGGAATAATGCCCAGTCATCTATACTATCATGCAGTCAAAGAGTTTTGCCCTATTAAATCTAAAACATTGGTTTGGTTAACATTCTGTTAACATTAAACTCACACTGGAAGAGTCACTTTGGCTCATTTCTCTGTTCATTCTGGTGCTTGGTTGGTCCTCTTTTTAGTGAATAATTCTTACACTTTTGCATAGCTAAGCACTTTAATAACAGAGCCACAATTGCAACACATATCTTCCCCATATGAAAATAAAGACATGATTCTCAGTTCTTAGATATCACCATAGCAGACTGTGTAGTGGAGCTGTGCCATTCACCTGACATCCCTCCGGCTGAGTAACTGTTGCATACCGCAATGGAGGGTTGTAGCGGCGAGGTGGTGGTGATGGCAGAACTGTGCAAACATGCCAACAGATTGAATTTGGTGCTCCTGCCAATGTGTATGTCATGAACATTCAGCACATTAATGTGTATGTCATGAACATTCAGCACAGACACACTTCCACATGCTAAAGTATACATGAAAAATGAATCATCACCTTCAAACATTGTGGCTTTATAGGACACAAATTTAGAACAATCATTAAATTGTTTACAGAGAAATCATACACATGTTTACTCAGAAGTAAGTCACATTGAGTTAAACAGGGCTTACTCCCAGGTAAGTTGCCAGAGGAATGCATCCTTGTTTCATAAATTCATTTAATGAATACTGATTCTCCCTAAACATACAGGAGAAAATGTGCAACTGTTATCAGGCTGTCTCAAGCTGACATTCTCATGATTTATTTATTTTTTATAAAAATGTGTTCAGTTAATTTTGGGGTGTAAATAACATGCTTATTCATCTCCTCAGTCACTTTAGAGTTCTTTAGGTTTATTTAATTGCTTGTCCTATATTCTCTACATTTTAAATTGCTTTAAACATTTTGTAGCTGCCTGGGACATGTTTTGTCGTTTATCTGCAATCACATCATTGTGCAGATTAAGGCAGACGTTTGATTACACCAGTGAACCTGTTGTAGGACTCAGGTCTTAGGCATCAACTTTTTAATCAATTTTACAGAAAGCAAGCAACAAAGACTTTGAAAAGAAAGTTCATGCAGGAGCACTTAAGCTTCTCCCTGTAGATCTCTTCAAACCTTCATTCAAACAATTAATGAATATTATCTGGCCAAACACTTCCCCTCTGACACTTGGTAATTCATTATAGAATAAGCTAATGTGACCATCACGCCACATTAAGAAAGATATTAAGCCATTCACAAGACTCAGTAATTAGTGATTATTCTTATCAATGAAAATATAGACTACTTACTTCCATCTAGCTGGAACTCCACATAAGCCCGTATAAGCCTCCAGGCTGCATAACTGGTGCATTAGAGCTGAAAATGAGATGGAGGATATATAATACAGCCCAGGTAATCCTGCCTAGCGCTGAAATGGCAGTGAAGGCTTCTAGCATCCTGAAAGGTTATTGCCTTTAAGATTTTAAGGGAAAATCCCAGCTACGACATGCTTGATAAAATTGCATTTCCACCCTGTCCTCAAACATTTTAAATATTAACAAAATAAACTTATAGCTGTGCTTTTCACACACCTGGATGTAGTCCAGGCCTTAATACTATGTTCATTCTTAACAGGAAGGCACTATTTTAATAGTCCTTCCTTTCAAAGTCAGTTGTCTTAAGTTGAAACACTGCCATAGCAATTGGAAATGCAATCAGAACTAAGATATGGAAGGCTTCAGAAATTCTTCTCATCCAAATTTCTTTTCAAATTTTGGCATTCTAAAGTACTTGGTCTCGTTTCCAAAGTGAGAGTGATGCATTAGGAATTCTACATTAAAAATAAAAATATTGTACATGCACTATGCATGGATCAGAGGCACCAGCTTCTCAGCATGATTGAGGGGGCCCAACAAGGAGTCAAGCGCCTTGAGCTGCATGCCCTCTGAACATTGAGAGGGTCCAGCCCCCTCCAAAGAAACAGCAGGGGAGGAAAGTGCTTCGGCCCCTAAGAACCAGTGCCTATGGCATGGATATTTGTTCCAGCTTTCACTTCCTTTCCTTCTGTGTATGTGTGTGTATACACACACAAACACAGCAAAAAACAAATGTTGATGAAATTGTGTGTATGGTTGCAGTCAAATTCCCATTGTATGGTGTTTTACTAATGTTCAAATGTACATATGCACATCATTAAATTAACACACGTGTAATTACACCAAAATTACTTTTTTGCAGTGTTGTATGAATGCACACATATGAAGAAGTGAAAGGCTGGAGAGATGCAAATGAAACTTGAGAAACTCTCCAAGTAAAACTGGAATTCAGAAGACAAGGAATGAAGAACAGAGCAAATCCATGGTGCCAAAAGCAGAACACACAAAAAGGCAGATAAACGGGATAATCCACCCATTCTTAACTGATATGCACATGAATGACATGTTTCATTCCACTACATCCTCTTCTGGGGGAAAATTATTCTGTTCCCTCTACCTTAGCCCTTCCAACTGACCCAGAAAGAGCCAATCACTTCAATGGTACATCAGAAGTTCTGTATGAACGGTTCCTACAGAGCCAGCCCAAGACGTTTTGCTGCCTGAGGTGAAGCACAAGCTGGATCCCCTCACATCCCCTGACTGATGTGAGAAAACATTTTTACAAACTCTGTTGATTCTTTCAGCATCCTTTCCAGCACCTGAGGGCAAAAGCTTAGTTTGACGTGAGAGAGAGGGCAGGAAAAGCCATGAAACACACACAGCTCTCCTCCAACACCTTGCCTCCACTTGCTCACCACTCTGCTTGGTGTCAACTCAAATAAATGCCTCAACATAACAGCAATGGCACCAATGTGCCTCACACAAGCAGTGTAACACATGCACACAATTGATGCCTGGTGGAGTGCATGGTTAGTGGCAATTGCCTCTCTGGCTGTCGGCTTGGCTAGAGTCCTATCCCAATGGCTGTGCCTCTGACACGCTGGATGAAGAGGACTAGTTGAGATAACTACAGGCAGTGCTTTCCCTTTTGTAGACAAAGTGATGCTAGAACGCACCTCCCGCAGAAGACCCACCCCAGAGCCCAAAGAGGATCTCATTGTGCTGGGGGGCAGGTCTCCTCTCCAGCCAGAGGTTTGTTGAGGCTGCTCAGCTGAGGTGAGGAGAGCCTTCCTTGCCTCAGCTGAGTGGCTTAATGATTCTCCCTGCCCCATTCCTCTCAGGCTCTTGTGAACGCATCAGCGTGGGGGATTGTTCAGCTGAGGAATGGCTTTCCCACATATCAGCTGGCAGCTGGCAGCCTCAGCAAAGCCCCACTGTGCCTCCAGCTCACGAGAAGACCTTCTCTGGAGCCATAGAGAATGTCTTTACTCCCACTTCCGGGGCCCACTCGAGAAGTGCAGGAATGCCGGCCTGTTCTGGCTGATAAAATAGTCTCGGCTACAGGCAATAAATGCTTCCATTGGACCACTGGCTAGGGAAAATGAGAACAACCAGCTGGCTTATAGGACACTGTCAGGTAGGGACTGCTGCTGCTGCCACCTCTCAGCATTTGCCTAATAGTGTCTGATCCTAGACTCATTATAAGTAGCAACAGAGCCAGTTCAAAGATAATTTCTGCTTCCGCTTTCCTATGGCGTGGGAAATAGGGATGTGCATTCATTTTTGGATGACTGGGGAAATGGAAAGAATGCAGCCCTTTCTTAGGAACATAGGAAGCTGCCTTTTAACAAGCCAGACCAATAATCCATCTATATCCGGGGTAGTCAACCTTTTTATACCTACCACCCACTAATGCATCTTTCTTGATGGTAAAATTTCCTTACCACAAACTAGTGCTCAATGGCAGGAGGATTCAGCTTGTGCCATAGAACCCCCTACCGCCCACCTAGGATCCTGAAAGTCCCACTAGTGGGTGGTAGGGACCAGGCTGACAACCCCTGATCCAGATCACTGTTGTCTATATTGATTACAGCAACCCTCCAGAGTTTCAGGCAGGGATCTCCCTCAGCCTTACCTGGGGATGCTAGAGATTGAACCCAGGACCTTCTGCATGCAAAGCAAATGCATGCATTGATCTACCACCCTTCCATTCATCACTTCTTTTTCTCCCTGAAACATTCAAACAGCTTTTTGAAAGGAACTTGAGTTACTTTGACTGGGCCACAGAGCCAAGGATCTGAAAGCACTCAGATCATATGCTATAGTTTGCTATAAGAGCTTGTTTTTATTTCCATAAATCATGGCTTTGTGTGTTCTGACAATTTGCTGTTCAGCCAGTATGGAAGTTATTGCTATTTTGTTTTTGTTTTGTGTTGTGTTTTTTTTATATATATAAAAAATACCTAGGGTTAAACTAATTCATTTTACCTTCGCTGTCTGGCAGGTGGCTAGAGATCAAATTCTCTTTAATCATAATGGGCTTATAAAGGCTTATGGAATAGGTGGGAAAATGGAAAAGCTTTAAGCAGTGATGACGCTAAGATCAAGAGATAATTTGAGAGCTTGTTAGACAGAGATTGAGGTAATACATTATATGGGGATTTGTTCTTTGGCATATATACTTCAGAAGGTTTTTTTTTTTAAAAAAAGGGGAATTGTGATACAGCACCTGCTGTGCACAAATGTGTGTTTCACACTGTCACAAAATGCCAGTGCAGTCTGGTATACTTAATCTGTACAAGCAAACGAAATAGTTGACTTGTACAAATTGAATTATTTCATCTCCAAGAACTGTGATAAGAGAGATTTAACGTTTCTGATAGAGGACATTTCCAGATTGTTCCATTGCAACAAGGGACATAGAGTCATAATGAAGTTATTGAGGGAATCCAGCATATTTGGAGGAGATATAAGTGTAACAACTAGAGTGCCAGTTGCACAGGAATGATCTTCTCCCAGCATTTAACCTGCTAGTTTGCAGACAATGGGAGTTGTAGTCCAGATCCATGGGTTTCCCACCCCTGCTTTAGAAAAGAAATAGGAACATACAATCAAAGTATAGTTAAATAATGTTTCTCCCTAACAATCTGACTCCATATAAGAACCCCGTTTTCCTCCAGCTATCTTTACGTAACTTAGATATAGATATAAATATAATTATAGGTAACTTTTTTCTACCATACCATATATGCACAGAAGATGGAATTTTGTCAGCTAGCTGCTTGATATAAAGGGAGATGGTTCCACAATTATAATCCTTGCAATGAAAGTCATAACTCTGTTGGATTTGCATAAGAGGATGTAAAACTTCTTTGAAAGGAAGACTGGTATCAGCATTTATTTGTGGAATGTTTTATTTTAAAGAACAGAATTTAATAGAAATAACGAACTCCACAAGAAGTCCCATAACCAATTTCCAACATGATTAAACTCACATTGTTGCAAAAATGAAACAATCTAATCAGCATTCTGTGTTCTAATTATGTCTACCTGATCTTAAAGAGCATTTCAGAGTCTGTTTATATCCCCAGGTCTTTTTTATCTTGACGTACTGTAAAATCATTTTTAAAATGAATCAGTTAATGTATTTCTCTGACTGTTGCAGGTACAGCATTGTGAGAATAGCAAAGTTCAGAGACATCTGCTAGGAAATGATGATTGAAAATCTCAGGTAAGTGTGAGGGTGGGGGACAAAGGAGGGGAAAATGGAAGTGCTCAAGGGGATGAAACACACTTAGTGCAGGATACAATGTGGGGCGGGGTGTGTGTGGAATTCCTATAAGCAAACCTGGATCTGGAAGCCCAGCACAGGGTATACAAACTGAAGGATGCAGAAAATGAAGTCAAGCAAATAATAGAGCAAGAGGCATTTGAAAGAAAGAATGCAGGTTCCAGAGAAATTACTGAAGGATTAGGATATGTGGGTTGTTGTTTCCCACAGTCTTATTTTTTATAACTCCTAAAGACTGAGGTTTGCCAGTGATAATGTTAAGTATAATTGTTTAATTTCACCCTGAAATGGGCAATGCCTGTATGTTAGTAAGCATTTAACATTGGAAAATTCCAAGGCAGTATCTAAGCTTGAAGAGAGCTTTCTAAGCTTCTAGCTGAGTTGAAAATTAAATGTTGATTTTCTCTCCTAGCACTCATGAGTGTTTAACCTTAGATCATGTGATTAAGGTATTCAACTGCAAAAAACATTTTGAAGGGAGTTGCCTTTGGCTTTTATTCCCAGGTACAGTCAGAGAGAAATGATGTGATAACAAAGTCTTCCAAGGTATAGCTGGAGAAACACAGCTTTGATTTTTGCTCTGATCATAATTTAAGAAGGACCTATGCTTGAATATGCATATGGTTTATACAACTTTCTGAATGTATCATTGATGGTTTTGTACCTGTTTTTGAAGAAGTTCTGGTCAGTAAAGCTTTGAATAATACTTATCAGTCTGGACAATTTTTATTCCAATAGGATACAGTTTTTAACACACCCAATTACTTCAAGCTATGCAATATCAATACCTGCAATAAATACTTATAACAATTCTTCTAAATAATCTGTGGATGCAAGAGGGTGATGGAGTAGTATGTGGATGTGAAGATCTTTTGCTGATTTAAAGAGAGTGATGAGTGTATATGAGAATGTGGGGGGGGGGAGACAGGAGAGTGGAGATCCATGCATGAAGTCGGTCAGCAAGGAGAAGAGAAAAAGAGGATATGATAAAGTCTGCAGTAAAGGTGTAAGCATTTGGAGTAGTGGACTCGCGCATTGGAGTAGCTTTATACAATAGAGCTATAGACTGCTACTACATTCCTTACACAGCCAGAAAAGTTATTTTGTGTTTTGAGCTTTAGTATCCTTCCTTTTGTTATGATTACAAAAACCTGGCATTTCATGGCCTTTTTCTCCTCTTGTGTTTTGTCAGTTTTTGCATTCTACAGCAGTTCTTCTGTATACATGACAACCAAGTCCAAAACAGCCTAGTTGTTTGTTCAGTTGTGTGAAACAGAATGTTGTTCCACACACACAAAAGGTCATCCAAAGGAAACATTCTGCTGTTATTCAACCAGTGAATTGGGATCATTGAATATCACTATGGTCAATAGTCCAGGACATCAGCTACATTCATTACATTCTCAAAGATATCCAGGCAAGAAGGTGAGGCAAAGCACTCTCTCTACCGTTCCCACATATGTTGGAATAAGGTGCCTATGAAATCAACCTCAGCAAAAATTCAAGCATCTATTCTTAAAATAACCTGGTGATTTTTTCCCATTTTAATTTTATTTATTTATTTATTTATAAATCTCCTCCCCCATCGTTCTGCCCGGACACTGAGGTCCAGCTCCGAGGGCCTTCTGGCGGTTCCCTCACTGCAAGAGGCCAAGTTACAGGGAACCAGGCAGAGGGCCTTCTCGGTAGTGGCGCCCGCCCTGTGGAACGCCCTC
This sequence comes from Podarcis gaigeae, assembly GCF_964106915.1. Lineage (NCBI taxonomy): Eukaryota > Metazoa > Chordata > Lepidosauria > Squamata > Lacertidae > Podarcis > Podarcis gaigeae. The sequence continues at coordinate 63,561,741 of NC_139677.1, forward strand.
CCATCAGATGTCAAAGCGATAAACATCTACCTGACATTCAGAAGACATCTGAAGGCAGCCCTGTTCAGGGAAGTTTTTAATATGTGACATTTTAGTGTATCTTTCATCTTTGTTGGAAGCCGCCCAGAGTGGCTGGGCAAACCCTATTATTATTATTATTATTATTATTATTATTATTATTATTATTATACCCACCCCACCCATCTGCCTGGGTTTCCCCCACCCACTCTGAGCAGCTTCCAACAGAATATTAAAAGCACAATAAAACATCAAACATTAAAAACTTCCCTAAATAGGGCTGTCTTCAGATGTCTTCTAAAAGTTCTTTATTTCTTTGACCTATGATGGGAGGGTGTTCCACAGGGCAGGCACCACTACTGAGAAGCCCCTCTGCCTGGTTCCCTGTAGCTTTGCTTCTCGCAGTGAGGGAACCACCAGAAGGTCCTTAGCGCTGGACCTCAGTGTCCGGGCTAAACGATGGGGGGTGGAGATGCTCCTTCAGGTATTCTGGGATGAGGCCATTTAGGAATTTAAAGGTCAGCACCAACACTTTGAATTTTGCTCAGAGACGTACTGAGAGCCAATGTAGGTCTTTCAGGACCGGTGTTATATGGTCTTGGCAGCCTCTCCCAGTCACCAGTCTAGCTGCCGCATTCTGGATTAGTTGTAGTTTCCGGGTCTCCTTCAAAGGTAGCCCCACGTAGAGCACATTGCAGTAGGCCAAGTGGGAGATAACTAGAGCATGCACCACTCTGGCGAGACAGTCTGCGAGCAGGTAGGGTCTCAGCCTGCGTACCAGATGGAGCTGGTAGACAGCTGCTCTAGACACAGAATTGACCTGTGCCTCCATGGACAGCTGCGAGTCCAAAATTACTGCCAGGTTCCGCACCTGGTCGTTCAGGGACACAGTTACCCCATTCAGAACCTGGGAGTCCTCTACACCAACCCCTGTCCCCCCAAAGCAGTACTTCTGTCTTGTCAGGATTCAACCTCCATCTGCTAACCACCATCCATCCTCCAACCACCTCCAGACACTCACACAGGACCTTCACTGCCTTCACTGGTTCTGATTTAAAAGAGATGTAGAGCTGGGTATCATCCGCATACTGATGAACACCCAGCCCAAACCCCTTGATGATCTCCCCCAGCAGCTTCATATAGATTTTAACCCTGTCTTTTCCCAAAATGCTACTTACGGTGGGAGTGTCATTCAGTAGTAGCTATTGGGGAGATAGGTTCTTAGGAAACAATTTAATAACAAAGCAATAATAGATGCTAACCTCTTTGTTAGCATTACTGGGGATATGGGATAGTTCAAATGAATATGGTTTGAACAAAGAACTCTTGGAACTGTTACTGAGGGCCAATTTGGAAGATTACAAATATTTGCTTGCTTGGTTCGGACTACCTATTGACCCATTTGCTCTTGGAAAGGTGTGTGTTGAGAACCCTCTTTAGGAAGAAAAAAATCATGTGCATTATTAGCACTGTGATTAGCAAAGCAACATTAAGTTTCTGAACAGGATAGGGCTGCTATAAATGACAGTGGCATAGTTGTTCCTACAGCACCTCTGACTCAAATCATGCTAGCCCTGGTCTAGTCAGTAAAGGTAAAGGGACCCCTGACTGTTAGGTCCAGTCATGGCCGACTCTGGGGTTGCGGCACTCATCTTGCTTTACTGGCTGAGGGAGCCGGCATACAGCTTCCGGGTCATGTGGCCAGCATGACTAAGCCACTTCTGGTGAACCAGAGTGGCGCACGGAAGAACCATTTACTTTCCTGTCGGAGTGGTACCTATTTATCTACTTGCACTTTGACATGCTTTCGAACTGCTAGGTAGGCAGGAGCTGGGTCCGAGCAACGGGAGCTCACCCCGTCACGGGGATTCGAACCGCCAACCTTCTATTCAGCAAGTCCTAGGCTCTGTGGTTTTACCCACAGCGCCACCTGCGTCCCTGGTCTAGTCAGTAGCCAAGGTCAATAAATCGATTCCAGAAGTGGATTCATGAACAACCATCCATGGTCTAGGCCCAGCTCTCATAGCTATCAGTATGAATGTCTTATTTCTTAGCAACCACAACCTCATTCCCTTTGCTGCTTGCATATCAGCATGGGAATTAAGTGGTTGTTGTTGTTTAATTTGTGCTGGCTTCATGACTCAGGAGCTCTTCTGGTTGTCTCTTTTTTTTAAATAAATATTTATTAAAGATTTTCTTAATACAATAGAAAAAAACAAACAAAACAACATATAATTTTTCAATATCCACATTTTCTTCACTTCTTTGGACTTCCTCGCAACTCTCGTTCCTGCGTTCCAAATTTTCGAGCTTTACCCAGCAATTTATCACCTTGTTTCAATTCTTATATTATAATTTTCCAATATTGTATCCCTAATTTTACATAATTTAACCCAAACCTTAAAAGCTTAATTTTAACATAATATTTATCCAAAATTTATCTTTTCTTATATTTTCATTTATCTTCATATTCCTTTTAACTAACTTATTGGTGCCATATTGTTGATAATCTTACATCTTTCTTAACATTCATATAATTTACAATATTTTTGTAAATAGTCCTTAAATTTCTTCCAGTCCTCCTCCACAGCCTCTTCTCCCAGGTCTCGAATTCTGCCAGTCATTTCTGCTAGCTCCATATAGTCTATCAGTTGCATCTGCCATTCTTCCAGTATGGGCAAATCTTGGGTTTTCCAGTGCTTAGCAACGAGTATCCTTGCTGCTGTTGTTGCATACATAAAAAATGTTCGGTCCTTCTTTAACACCCTCTGGCCGACGATGCCCAAAAGAAAGGCCTCTGGTTTCTTAGGGAAGGTATACTTAAATACCTTTTTCAACTCGTTATATATCATTTCCCAGAAAGCCTTAACTCTAGGGCAGGTCCACCAGAGGTGAAAGAACGTTCCTTCAGTTTCTTTACATTTCCAACATTTATTATCAGGCAAATGGTATATTTTTGCGAGCTTGACTGGGGTCATGTACCACCTATATATCATTTTCATAATATTTTCTTTCAAGGCATTACATGCCGTGAATTTCAACCCGGTGGTCCATAACCTTTCCCAGTCAGCAAACATGATATTATACCCTATGTCCTGTGCCCATTTTATCATAGCCAATTTGATCTTGTGTGTTCCATTTTAGCAGCAAGTTATACATTCTTGAGAGTACCTTAGTCTTAGGTTCTAACAATTCCGTTTCTAACTTTGATTTTTCCACCTGGAATCCTATGTTTTTATCCAACTTAAAAACTTCTTTGATCTGAGCATAATGTAACCAATCTCACACTTTATCTTTTAATTTCTCCAAACTCTGCAACCTCCAATTATCTCCATCTTTTTCTATTATTTCCCAATATTTCGGCCATTTGGCCTCCATATTGAGTCTTTTCCGGGCCTTGGCTTCCATTGGTGATAACCACCTTGGGGTCTTATTCTCCAATAAGTCTTTATATTTTATCCAGACATTGAACACTGCTTTCCTGACAATATGGTTCTTAAAAGCCTTATGAATTTTAACCTTGTCATACCACAAATATGCATGCCATCCAAAAACGTTATTAAATCCTTCCAAATCTAAAACATCAGTGTTTTCAAGAAGCAGCCAGTCTTTCAACCAGCAGAAAGCTGCTGATTCATAGTACAGCTTTAAGTCTGGCAGGGCAAAGCCCCCTCTTTCTTTAGCATCAGTTAGTATCTTAAACTTAATTCTCGGCTTTTTGCCCTGCCAGACAAATTTGGAGATATCTCTTTGCCACCTCCCAAAACACTCCATTTTATCCACAATCTGTAAAGTCTGGAACAAAAACAGCATTTTTGGCAATACATTCATCTTTATAGCAGCAATTCGTCCTGAAAAGGAAAGTTTCAATCTTGACCAAACTTCTAAATCCCTTTTAATTTCAGACCAACACTTTTCATAGTTATCCTTAAATAGACTCATATTCTTCACTGTTATGTTTACCCCTAGGTATCTTACTTTTTTAACCACATTTAACTCTGTCTCTTTCTGAAACCTTTCTGATTCTAAAGGTGTCAATTTTTTTTCCAAAACCTTGGTTTTCTGCTTGTTAAGTTTAAATCCCGCCACCCGACCAAACTCCTGAATCAATTGTAATACCCTTTTCGTACTAGACTCTGGCTCCTGTAGGGTCAAAACTAGGTCATCTGCAAATGCTTTAAGTTTATACTGTTTCGCTCCGACCTGAATTCCTTCCACCAACCGGTCTCCTCTAATCATATTCAAGAGCACCTCCAGGACTGAAATAAATAGCAAAGGGGAGATAGGGCAACCTTGTCGTGTTCCTTTTTCAATTTTGAACTCTTCCGTCACCACATTGTTCACTATCAATTTAGCCTTTTGTTCTGAATAAATTGCATCTATCCCATTCTCAAATCCCCGTCCCACTCCCATCCTTTCCAAGTTTTTCTTCATAAACTTCCATGAAATATTATCAAAGGCCTTCTCCGCATCTATAAATATTAACACTGCTTTTGTATTGATATTTGTTTGCAAAAGTTCCAAAATGTCAATAATGTTCCTTGTGTTAGCAAACAAATGTCTGCCTGGGAGAAAGCCTGCCTGGTCCTTGTGAATTACTTCATTTAAAACTTTTTTTAAATCTGCTTGCTAAAATGTCTGCAAATATTTTGTAATCCACATTTAGGAGGGAGATGGGGCGGTAGTTCTTAAGTTGTGTCTTTTCAGTTTCTAGTTTGGGTATCAATGTGATGAAAGCTTCTTTCCACGACTCCGGTGCCTTCTTCCCCTCCATAATTTCATTGCAAACCTCCATTAATGGATGTATCAAATAGTCTTTCAATGTCTTATAATATTTGGAGGTAAGCCCATCTGGCCCTGGAGATTTGCCCAGTTGCATGTTCTGAATGGGTTCTTCAATCTCTTATTGTGTTATTTTATAGTTCAGGATTGTTCTATTTTCCTGAGACAGCCTTGGTAGACCATTCTTTATCAAAAATTGATCTATCTCCACCTCGTTTTGCGGCCCTTGTGTATATAGTTGTTTAAAGTATCTCTGGAAACACTTTCTGATCTCCACTGGGTTCTGAATATTTCTTCCTTTCTGAATATTTCTTCCTTTCTTGGACCGTCTTGAGGGGCTGGGAGCTGGGGGCACTGTCCTACAGTGGTTCCGCTCCTTCCTCCTGGGCCGTGTTCAGAAAGTGGTGGTGGGGGATGAGTGTTCAGACCCCTGGGCTCTCACTTGTGGGGTGCCTCAAGGTTCTGTCCTCTCCCCCATGCTTTTCAACATCTACATGCAGCCGCTGGGAGAGATCATCAGGAGGTTTGGGCTGGGTGTTCATCAGTATGCAGATGATACCCAGCTCTACCTCTCTTTTAAATCAGAACCAGTGAGGGCAGTGAAGGTCCTGTGTGAGTGTCTGGAGGCGGTTGGAGGATGGATGGCGGCTAACAGATTGAGGTTGAATCCTGACAAGACAGAAGTACTGTTTCTGGGGGACAGGAGGCGGGCAGGTGTGGAGGATGCCCTGGTCCTGAATGGGGTAACTGTGCCCCTGAAGGACTAGGTGCGCAGCCTGGGAGTCATTTTGGACTCACAGGTGTCCATGGAGGCACAGGTCAAATCTGTGTCCAGGGCAGCTGTTTACCAGTTCCATCTGGTACGTAGGCTGAGACCCTATCTGCCTGCGGACTGTCTCGCCAGAGTGGTGCATGCTCTGGTTATCTCCCGCTTGGACTACTGCAATGCACTCTACGTGGGGCTAGCTTTGAAGGTGACCCAGAAACTACAACTAATCCAGAATGCGGCAGCTAGACTGGTGACCGGGAGCGGCCGCCGAGACCATATAACACCGGTCTTGAAAGACCTACATTGGCTCCCAGTATGTTTCCGAACACAATTCAAAGTGTTGGTGCTGACCTTTAAAGCCCTAAACGGCCTCGGTCCAGTATACCTGAAGGAGCGTCTCCACCCCCATCATTCTGCCCGGACGCTGAGGTCCAGCGCCGAGGGCCTTCTGGCGGTTCCCTCATTGCGAGAAGCAAAGCTACAGGGAACCAGGCAGAGGGCCTTCTCGGTAGTGGCGCCCACCCTGTGGAACGCCCTTCCAGCAGATGTCAAAGCGATAAACAACTACCTGACATTCAGAAGACATCTTAAGGCAACCCTGTTCAGGGAAGTTTTTAACGTGTGATATTTTATTGTATTTTTGGTTTTTATGGAAGCCGCCCAGAGTGGCTGGGGAGGCCCAGCCAGATGGGCGGGGTATAAATAATAAATTATTATTATTATTATTATTATTATTATTATTATTCCTTCAATCTCTAAATTTGTGACCGTGTTCAATTTTTGTCTCTTTTTCAGCTGCCATGCTAACAGCTTTCCACATTTATTTGCCGATTCAAAAGATCTTTGTTTCATTAGCTTAACTTTCCATTCCACTTCCTGATTTATCAATTTAGAATATTGTGCTTGGTAGAGTTTAATTTCTCTTAAAATCTCCTTTGACTTCGGTCTCGATCTTAACTTCTTCTCACATTCTTTAATTTTCTCCAGGATCTTATCTTTTTTCTCATTCTGTGCTCTTTTCTTTATGGTGTTCTGTTGTATCAGAAACCCCCTCATAACCACTTTACTTGCATCCCAGACGGTTCTTTTTTCCACCGTAGTGTTCAAATTTATCCCAAAGTAGTCCTTCAAAGCTTTTTGGGCCTTTTTGATAATCTCCTGATCTCTAAACAAATTGTCATTCATCTTCCATCTGAAGGAGCCGGTTGGAGTTAGTCTCATATCCATCTTCACGGCATTATGGGCGGAGCAGGTATTTGGGCAGATTTCCACTTTTTTTATCTTAGGTGCCAGACCTCTAGTTATCCATATTTGGTCGATTCTTGTCCATGTCAGTTGGGCTTCAGAAAAGAATGTTCCTTCTCTTCCCAGGGGGTTCTTTGTTCTCCAAATGCCAATCAAGTCCATATTGTCAGTCAGTTCAAAAAATGTTTTATGTAGTCTGCCATCTTTTGTCACATTTTGGCTATGTGACTTATCCATGTTGGTCGATGCCACCCCATTCATGTCTCCCATCATGATGATGTTGTCATAGTTCAGATAGTCCAGCATTATCTCATGCAGCTTCTTGTAAAATTCCGATTTCCCCTCATTTGGCGCATAGATTCCTAATATCAAAAACTTTTCTCCTTGATTTTGTATCTCAATTGCCAAAATTCTTCCTTGCTCATCTTTAAATAAAAATTTTGGTGACAGGCTCTCTTTTGCATATATCACCACACCTCTTTTCTTGACTCGGTCCGAAGAGATAAATTCTTGGCCTAATCTTTTGTTTATTAACACTTTTCTATGGAGCCTGGTCACATGTGTTTCTTGCAGGCAAATAATGTCCAATTGTTCTTTTTTCAATATATGAAATATTCTTCTTTTTTCCGGAGAGTTGGCGCCATTGATGTTCCAACTCAGAAGTTGCAGAGACATCCTGGACAAATCTGTTATTCCTCTAGTGGTGGTATCTTTTTCTCCTGGTCTTCAGACCCCGAAGGTGTAGGTGTAGGTGCAGGCGATGGTCCAGACCCTGAAGGTCCTGAAGGTCCAGAAGTTGTTTTGGGATATCTTTGTAGATCTCTGCTCTTCTATCCAAAATTTCAAGTGACTTTTCGTAATGTAGGCCTAATATTTTGCCCCTTTCCTCCTTAGATCTCAAAGTAATCAAACAGTCTCTGGGCCTGTCTTTCCTTGTTAATTTTCCAAGTCTAAAAGCAGTCACAATTTTAAAGTCCTTTTCTTCCTCCAAAGGCCAAAACTTGGAAAATTCCTTTGTCAGAAACTCAATTAAGTTCCCTTGCTCAAGTTCTGGTATAGACCTCAATCTCAAGTTATTTTCCCGGGCCCGTAGTTCAATCATAGACAGATAGGCCTGTTGTTCTCCAACCTGCTTGTGCAATGGTTTTACCTCCTGCTTCAGTTCTTCAGTTTTTTTATTAGCTTCCTCTGCCAATTTCCGATTTTCTGCGGTGGCTTCAAATAATTTGCCAATTGATTGTGCATTCAAAGTAACTTGTTCAGTTAATTTATTAACACTGGCAGTATTTTGATCAATCTTTGCCATTTGCTCATCCGCTTTTTTGTCTAGAGCTTCCAATTTTTCAAATATTTTATCTAATACTGAAGCAGATCCTCCTGCTGTCATATCCTCTAACAAAGGTTGCTCAATTCCTTCTTCCACTTCCAAAACAGCAGGGACAGATGATCTACGCGGCTGTGAAGTTAAAGTCAGAGTTGTTTGTTTTGCTTTCGCTTTAGCCGCTCTTGTTGGTCTCCCAGTGCCACTCATTCCAGTTCTGTCTACTGGTCAAGGTCAGACTGAGTATGTTCCCATGGGAAACCACCAGCCCAGAGGGTAAACAGCCAAATAGAAGGAAAGGAAAAAGAAAGCAAAGTCACATGTAATTGTAAATCCAAAATCCTCTAGAGGAAGCCCAATTATGTTTTGAGGGAGGAAATCAAGTTATTAAAGTCAATTATTTAAAACTCCAAACTTTTCCAAGTTCCAATGCTTCTAAAACAATGTCCATACGGCCTTTAGTTTCCAAAGAACCTTCAGTTTCCCTGTAGTTAGCAGAGTTGGTCTTAAAAATATAACAATGTCTCAGCAAGTGCCAGAAAAAATGATTCAATATAACAGTTCCAATAGCACTCAGCTTGTAACAGCACAAAGCAACAAAGTGTCAAAATTTGCAATCTGACAGTTCTGTTAAATAGGCAGTCCGACTGCCTGGGATTCTCTGTAGATTTGTAATTCCAGCAGAAAAGGTCAAGCACAGTTCATATTAAGAAGTGAATCACTTAAAGAGTTAAGGTCCTAAGTCTCCTTAAACACAGCTCCAATAGATGTACAGATTGATTGCCTTTTAGCGCCTCTTCAAAGGCTCCAAACATCAAAGTCCTTTGCTTTGAATCTTAAGCAGAGACGAGAGACGGACTTCCTGGTTGCGTCTCCCGCTTTTAGCCGAATTAGCAGTAATTTAGTCTCCAAATCTTTATTTCTTTTCTTACTCACGGGTTGTTGTTTTCAAATCGGATGTTCCCAGGAAAAGAGGTCAGCGCTCAACAACAGCAGCTACGCGGCTTCACTCCACAGAAAGAGCGATCGACTCACAGCACCGCGCCAGCCCTTCCACGTTCCGAGACCCCTTACGGGGTCTCTTCTGTGTTTCGGGGGGCGGTTCTGGTGCCCGCTGAGTCCCACGGCCACAGGCTTCCGCTGCCTGTGGTTTTCCGACGTGGGTCTCCGCTTCGCCGTAGCGGACGACCCGTTTCTGCGGAGCTCCCCCTTCACAATTAGAAGAAGGCAGCCATTGTCATTCGTGCCGCCTCCGGAAGTCCCTCTTCTGGTTGTCTCAACAAATAATTTAAATGATTCAACATTTAGAGTAAAATAAGAAGCCTCTTCTTCTTTTTTCCTAAAAAAAGTCATGATTAAGAAACCAATTTAGAAAAGTTTTCATTTTTTTAAGGAAGGTATACACAGCTGATAGTATTTTTTGAATTTTTGAGGTGGTCAACCTTGAATCAATTTTTATCCTATTCCCTCCATAGGACTAATCTCTCCTTCACTTGGAAGGATTATTGAGGTATGGAATTTAATTCCCAATATGCTCGTGTGCATAGCAAGTGAATAAGATAATATGATTTCCTTCCTCTCCTGCACAAATGTACTTTGCAGTAACCTTTACTCCCCCTGCCTCCATCAAGGTTTATTTACAACTCTACCACATTCTATGAGATATATCACACACAACTATATTTTAAGGTATTATGTCATATCAGCTTATTTTTTTAAAAAAACAAAACAAAAACCAAACACATGGCACTATGCACTAGAGGAATTTTAGACTCTCTTTTTGTTTTTAACCCCCAAAAATGAAGACCTGAGTGACTTCCTCCTTCTCTGATAATGGCTTTCACTCCAAGATTTTGTCCAGTAAGGAGGTGCAGATGGACAGTTTTGTAAGTTCCTGGGAAAATGGCTCATTAGTACCTTATTAATTCATATGCTGCTCAGCAGTAACTGCACAGTCACTGTGAAGGTGCTGTGCAATGGCAGCATTCGGAGATCTGACACTCAGTCGTAGTGTGTGTTAATGATGTGCTAATGAGTGACTTCACTAGGAACGCCTGTGGACATGGCTTTGCTTGAGTGCACTACAGGGGCAATATATTCCCCATTAGCTCCAAATCACTCCAGGGGGAAAGGGCTATCAGTGGATTGCTGGTGAGTTATCTGCTTCTATATGTTAGTGGAAGGAAACAGCAACTTTGCAACCACAGTTTTGCACATTCTTCAGTTAAGTTACTAAGTTCTGATAAGAACGGATCAAAAGAGGAAAGTGAGAGAGTGAGTCAGTTTCTGTGGAGATACCAAAATCAATGAGAAAAGACAGGAAAGGGGCATGCCCTTCCAAAATATGTGTAGAGAAGTACCAGGCAGAGTTGCATTTGCATGAATAATAAAGCAGCCTCTGATTTTCAAGGTATTTTGGCCACACACACCTGGGGGCCTTGGAAATCTGAAGGAGGATATTTAACCTAGTCCCTTAGGCTTGAGAGGTGGGTATTGCGTTGCTGCAATGGTGAAGCTTCAGCAGCACTGCTCTTTCCTCTGCCCAAGACTCTGCCCAAGCGAAAGGAAAGTCCAATGCTGTAAAGAAAAATATTGCATAGGAACCTGGAATGTAAGAACCATGAACCTGGGTAAGTTGGAGGTGGTCAAAAATGAGATGGCAAGAATAAATATTGACATCCTGGGCATCAGTGAACTAAAATGGACGGGAATGGGTGAATTCAGTTCAGATGACCATCATATCTACTACTGTGGGCAAGAAACCCGTAAAAGAAATGGAGTGGCCCTCATAGTCAACAAAAGAGTGGCGAAAGCTGTACTGGGATGCAATCTCAAAAATGATAGAATGATCTCGATACGAATCCAAGGCAGACCTTTTAACATCACAGTAATCCAAGTTTATGCACCAACTACTTGTGCTGAAGAAACTGAAATTGACCAATTCTATGAAGACTTACAAGACCTTATAGAAGTGACACCAAAGAAGGATGTTCTTCTCATTATAGGGGATTGGAATGCTAAAGTAGGGAGTCAAGAGATAAAAGGAACAACTGGCAAGTTTGGCCTTGGAGATCAAAACGAAGCAGGGCAAAGGCTAATAGAGTTCTGTCAAGAGAACAAGCTGGTCATCACAAACACGCTTTTCCAACAACACAAGAGACGACTCTACACATGGACATCACCAGATGGGCAGCATCGAAATCAGATTGATTATATTCTCTGCAGCCAAAGATGGAGAAGCTCTATACAGTCAGCAAAAACAAGACCTGGAGCTGACTGTGGCTCAGATCATCAGCTTCTTATAGCAAAATTCAAGCTTAAACTGAAGAAAGTAGGAAAAACCACTGGGCCGGTAAGATACAATCTAAGTCAAATCCCTTATGAATACACAGTGGAAGTGAGGAACAGGTTTAAGGATTTAGATTTGGTGGACAGAATGCCTGAAGAACTATGGATGGAGGCTCGTAACATTATACAGGAGGCAGCAATGAAAACCATCCCAACGAAAAGGAAATGCAAGAAAGCAAAGTGGCTGTCCAATGAGGCCTTACAAATAGCGGGGGAGAGAAGGCAAGCAAAATGCGAGGGAGATGGTGAAAGATACAGGAAATTGAATGCAGATTTCCAAAGAATAGCAAGGAGAGACAAGAAGACCTTCTTAAACGAGCAATGCAAAGAAATAGAGGAAAGCAATAGAATGGGAAGAACCAGAGATCTGTTCAAGAAAATTGGAGATATGAAAGGAACATTTCATACAAAGATTTCCATAATAAAGGACAAAAGTGGAAAGGACCTAACAGAAGCAGAATACATCAAGAAGAGGTGGCAAGAATACACAGAGGAATTATACCAGAAAGAAATGGATGTCTCATATACCCCAGGTAGTGTGGTTGCTGACCTTGAGCCAGACATCCTGGAAAGTGAAGTCAAATGGGCCTTAGAAAGCACTGCAAATAACAAGGCCAGTGGAAGTGATGGTATTCCAGCTGAACTATTTAAAATTTTAAAAGATGATGCTGTTAAGGTGCTACACTCAATATGCCAGCAAGTTTGGAAAACTCAGCAGTGGCCAGAAGATTGGAGAAGATCAGTCTACATCCCAATCCCAAAGAAGGGCAGTGCCAAAGAATGCTCCAACTACCGCACAATTGCACTCATTTCACACGCTAGCAAGGTTATGCTTAAAATTCTACAAGGAAGGCTCAAGCAGTATATGGACCGAGAACTCCCAGAAGTGCAAGCTGGATTTAGAAGAGGCAGAGGAACCAGAGACCAAATTGCAAACATGCGCTGGATTATGGAGAAAGCTAGAGAGTTCCAGAAAGATATCTACTTCTGCTTCATTGACTATGCAAAAGCCTTTGACTGTGTCGACCACGGCAAACTATGGCAAGTTCTTAAAGAAATGGGAGTGCCAGATCACCTCATCTGTCTCCTGAGAAATCTCTATGTGGGACAAGAAGCTACAGTTAGAACTGGATATGGAACAACTGATTGGTTCAAAATTGGGAAAGGAGTACGACAAGGCTGTATTTTGTCTCCCTGCTTATTTAACTTATATGCAGAATTCATCATGCGAAAGGCTGGGCTGGATGAATCCCTAGCCGGAATTAAGATTGCCGGAAGAAATATCAACAACCTCAGATATGCAGATGACACAACCTTGATGGCAGAAAGTGAGGAGGAATTAAATAACCTTTTAATGAGGGTGAAAGAGGAGAGCGCAAAATATGGTCTGAAGCTCAACATCAAAAAAACGAAGATCATGGCCACTGGTCCCATCACCTCCTGGCAAATAGAAGGGGAAGAAATGGAGGTAGTGAGAGATTTTACTTTCTTGGGCTCAATGATCACTGCAGATGGTGACAGCAGCCACGAAATTAAAAGACGCCTGCTTCTTGGGAGAAGGGCAATGACAGGCCTAGACAGCATCTTGAGAAGTAGAGACATCACCTTGCCAACAAAGGTTCGTATAGTTAAAGCTATGGTTTTACCAGTAGTGATGTATGGAAGTGAGAGCTGGACCATAAAGAAGGCTGATCGCCGAAGAATTGATGCTTTTGAATTATGGTGCTGGAGGAGACTCTTGAGAGTCCCATGGACTGCAAGAAGATCAAACCTCTCCATACTGAAGGAAATCAACCCTGAGTGCTCACTGGAAGGACAGATTGTGAAGCTGAGGCTCCAGTACTTTGGCCACCTCATGTGAAGAGAAGACTCCCTGGAGAAGACCCTGATGTTGGGAAAGATGGAGGGCACAAGGAGAAGGGGACGGCAGAGGACGAGATGGTTGGATAGTGTTTTCGAGGTTACCAGCATGAGTTTGACCAAACTGTGGGAGGCAGTGGAGGACAGAGGTGCCTGGCGTTCTCTGGTCCATGGGGTCACGAAGAGTCGGACACGACTAAACGACTAAACAACAACAACAACGGTGAAGCTTCAGCAGCACTGCTCTTTCCTCTGCCCAAGACTCCAAGGAGCATTTGGTCAAGAGCATTATGGACCTCCCCACCATGGGCATAGCCAGGATTTATGTTGGGGGACGAGGCAGGACCAAGCTACCTACACCACGATTGGCCAGTTCGCAGAAACCACGCCTATCATTCAGTCAGGTTGCCAGTTGTGTTGCCAGAATGCATCACAACTGCATCCGAGTGACCTCAGCGAGCATTTCAATTTCAAATATTCCAATTATTTCTACTTTTAGTTAAGTATTTTAATGTATTTATTTGATGGGGGTGGCAGCTTCCCCCTGCCCCCCTGCCTATGTCCATGCTCTCCACAGAAGCATGAAGCCAAAATATCTGAGAACATTAGCATGGCAAGCAGCTTCATTAATTTGCTTCTCCTGTGTGATCGCAGATTTATTTTTTATTTTTATTATTAATTCCTGATGGGAATCAAGACAGCTTACATATAAAAGTGAAAGCCACTAAAAACAGAGAGAAAAAACAGTAATTAAAAAACAAATATTCTTAGTAGTAAAACTGTATACATCTATAAAATCTTTCAAAACCATACAAATAATTACAATAAAACAGTGCAGCACCAGACATTTCATTAAAAACAGTCAATTCCCAAAAGCCTGCTGGAACAAACAAGTCTTCACCTGCTGGCGGAAGGACAACAAGGAGGGAGAGAGTTTCAAAGTCTGGGAGCAGCCAGCAAGGAGGCCTTCTCCCATATCCCCACTGAGTATGCCTGTGAGGGTTGCAGGACCAAGAGAAAGGTCTCCCCAAAAGATCTCAAAACCTGGACAGGTTGGTATAAGGGAATACAGACTTTCAGACAGCTTGGGCCCATCCCATGTAGGGCTTTATAGGTCATAACCTGCACTTTCAATTGTGTCTGGAAACAGAATGGTAGCTGAAGGAGCTGTGCTAGCAAGAGAGTTGTATGCTCCCTATAACCAGGAAGATAAGCAGGCAAGACATTCATCAATGGAAGTTACTCCTGAGAACACATGTAAACAACACTCTTATATTTTCTTACCCATATTGATTAAATGTGTGAAATGCTAGCAAGGGGTAAGGCTGGTACAGCATTCACATGACCACTTGACTGTTTGCCAAAATGAAATCACAACCTATCAATCATAAAAAAAAAAATCTTGCATAATTTCTATGTTGAGTGAATAACTATACACTTAGTATAGTGCAATGCTCCATCCAAGTACAGTAGTAACTTGGTTTTCAAACAGAATGCGCCTCGGAAGTCCGTTCGACTTCCAAAACGTTTGGAAACCAAGACAAGGCTTCCAGTTGGTTGCAGGATGCCATGAAAGTCACGCCAGATGTTCAGCTTCCTAGGCAAAGTTCGCACCTACTTCTGGGTTTGCGACATTCAAGTTCCAAGTTGTTCGTAAACTAAGCTGTTCAAAAAGCAAGGTACGACTGTAAGCTCTTATTCAAAATTAACATCCTGAAGTGTATAACTCCAGAAACTCTCCTTTCCTTGGGAGCTTCTATTTTCAAGCCAGGGCTTTAGTTTATTTAACATGCTCAACTATGCTTCCTCTCTAGTGAAACACAAGAGCTACTGGGAATACAAATCACCACGAGGTATTCATTCTGAACTCTTTGGCCAATTTTAATCACCTGTATTCAGCTGAAAATGTTTACCTATGACTTTGGAGTCATTTAATTTCACCACTGTGAAGATAGCGGAGAAATGTATAATATGCTGCACCTGAAGTGTCTCCTTATGTGTTGTGCCAAAAAGATTAGGAGAAGAGAAACTGAAAGCCAGGTCTTAAATTGAAGATTAAATTCTAAGATAAAAGACAACAGTTCAATATGAAGCAGTTTTCCCAGATTAAGAAATGAGCATAGCCTCCTTTTTCTCTCTTTCCTTCACATTCCCTTTACAGTTGTAAAAGGGAAATCAAAACCAGGTGTAATTCATACCGCCTGCAAAGCTCTAGAGAGTGTTTGGCTGAAGCAAGAAGTTATTTCTAAAGTCTCTAAGACCTGTAGGTGGCATGCTTTGGCAAAGTTTTATGATATTTTGGTACCCATGCCCATTTAGCTCTGTTACTGCCAATGTTGTTTAATTCACCTGCAGTAATGACTGCCAGTTTAATGGGTTATTAAATGATATTCAAGCAGTATAGAAAGAGTAAAATAAAAATACCCTGCGTATAACAAGCTTTCCTGGCATGAAATGTGTTTCCCCTCTGTTAACTGCATTGCAGATTCATGGAGGATAATACAAACAACAATGTTGTTAATCGGAAAGACTATTGGGGCAAAGTACATAACGGATACTTTGAAGGTAGATGTGTTGTGGGAACTCTTTGAGAGAAGCTTTTAACATTGTATTCTTTGTTTAAAGGTAGCCAAACTGGAAGGGAAAGACAATTGATACTTCGGGCTATGAAATTGGGGTTTAAATCTTGTGGGGTTTAAGATGGGGTTTAAATCTTGTGCAATTTGTCTCTGAAGATGCTGCTAGTCAGTGTGAGTGAAAGTGTAGACACAAACACAATGGGGGCCCCTATGTAGCAGGCTTCCTCAAACTTGGCCCTCCAGATGTTTTGGGCCTACAACTCCCATGATCCCTAGCTAGCAGGACCAGTGGTCAGGGATGATGGGAATTGTAGTCTCAAAACATCTGGAGGGCCGAGTTTGAGGAAGCCTGCTATATCGGTACCACTCCAGCGTCCACTGTCAGTAGTTACAGATAATACATTTTGTTGCTTGAAGTGAAAGACAAGAATTGCTGCAAGGAACCTATAGGATTGGGCAAGATGTTGTGTTAGACACCCCACCTGACTCTTTAATAATGGTAATATTCAATATGAAGATGAGAGATTTTGTCCTTAAAGCATCTGGCAAACCTGTCACAGCAGAACTCTCATGGTTCCAACACTCCATTCTTGGGGACAGCTCTTCTCTCATCACATGGAAAAGCTGTGCTGGTTGGCTACAAAGGATGCATAGAGGCAGCAAAATAAGACTTATTTTCTGCCTTCACCATCATGCAATGTGTTTTAATTGTTGTAGCCCATCATCGGACCTTAGATTGAAGGGCGGGTAACAACAACAACAACAACAACAACAACTGTAGCCTTTACCCGTCCTTTTTCATAGCTTGAAGTTTCCTGGCAACACAGGTTACTTTGGGCTCCACATTGCTGAAAGAGCACTCAGGAGACATCATATCCACAGCCCAGTGCACCTTGCCATTCCACAGAAATGGATATGTTAGTGAAAATAACATACAAAAATGTGTGTATGGGGGAAAATGTGCCAAAAATGTCCTGGTGATTTTTTTTAAAAAAAAAAAATTAATCAGCATATTGATCTGGACATGTAATGAATTTGAAGACTGGGAAAATGAAAAACTGGGAGAAACTTAAATAAGTCATCTATTCTTACTTTAGAGGGTTGGAAAATGGTGAAGGTTAAACCTATCTTGCCTCCATACTGTGGTTCCGATCCAGAATAGGGATCTGCTGCTTTTTTCTAAAGAAGGAAACATGGCCTGTTTCAAGAATGTTAGGTAAAAATGCATTCAACATTATGTAAATTCTATATGTTGATTTAAGGTAACAAATCTCTCTCTATCTGGGTTATTATTACACAGCAGCATCTGCAAACTAACAGTAGTCTATCAGTCATGTTGTGTTCTGCTAGGACAGCAAAGCTGAAATTATGTATGTTTCATTGGCATTTCATTGCACACACTTATATTGCAATTTGACAAGAGGGGTTCTGTGGGTGATATAGACTGTAATGCTAATTAAGTGGTTTTTTAAAAGCACTTTTGAACCTATCAGAAATATGGATGCATGAATTGTCACATCAGAAGTACATTTCTTTTCTGCAGCAACAAATCAATTAGTATTCTTTTTATTCATTTGACCCAATTTTATACTGTAGTTTAGGTAGTTGGTGTATTTCAAATGGGGGAGGGGGGCACTGAGGGTGGACAGCAGGGAAGCTTTCTGCATCCCATTTTAAGACCAAATCTCTATGTAGCCTTAATTGTGGCGCTGCTACTGCATAACTATAATTACTCCTTATTATCCTCTAGCTTTATTAAACTGTTTCATAAAACAAAAGCAGGCTGAATGTCAATGGACCGGTGCGCCAGTTCTAACACACTGGATTGCTAGGGCAGAGGGAAAGAGATAAGATCCTTCAAGCAAAAAAGCTTGTTTCATATGGAAAGCAGCTGTTGGATAAGGTCCAAATGCTTCTCCTGGTGGATTTGCCAATTTTCAGCTTTGTGCATCTCTAATACAGAGAAGTAGTTCTTTCTGCATCTCCAAGGCAGTTCTTACCTTGATGCCTTCGTTGCTTGACTGATGCACTTAGCATTTGGAGGATTTATAATGGATACCTGACGGCAGGAGTTACACTGTTAAATGCAGATCATCTGTTCAGTTCATAGCTTTGCACTGTGGAGCCACTAGGGTGGTTACCCAGGAGGCTAAATGAATCACCTATTTCATTTTGCTTTTCTAACCAAAGTTAAGGCTTTGGCCCCTTTGGTCTCTTCATTTGGGAAGGGTGTGCTCCTTTTGTTTTGTAAAAAAAATAATCTTTGTTCTTTTGCAAATACCTGGGTTTCTTCCAAATGCCTGATACATACCTCTTGTTTCTCAGAGGCCCTGTGATGCCTCT
Source organism: Podarcis gaigeae (assembly GCF_964106915.1). NCBI lineage: Eukaryota > Metazoa > Chordata > Lepidosauria > Squamata > Lacertidae > Podarcis > Podarcis gaigeae. The sequence goes on from NC_139677.1 coordinate 63,580,006, forward strand.
CAACTCTGGTAAGCACAGGGGTATTGAGTTCACTATTAGCGGAAATGATATTGTGTCATCAGTATATATGACAACTTACAGACTAATGTAAGTCAAAGAAGCAGGTCCCTATTCACTAGGAGCTTACATCTAATATTTACAAGGAGGAGCAGAGGAAGGTAGGAGATGGTAGGATGGGAGGGCTATGTGCTCATCTAACAGAGGTACATTTTAGGAAGGAATCCATAGTTCTATCTCGTTGTACCTTAAATCTCTTTCTATTGTCACTGGTGCTTGATGTCATGAAGCAACATACTGTATCTGGACCTTACCAACCAGTGGCGTAGCGTGGGGGGTGCAGGGGGGGCCGGCCGCACCGGGCGCAACATCTGGGGGTTAGGGAAATCCACGGGTTAGGGGGCGCAAATCCATGGGTTAGGGGGCGCAAATTACTTGCCTTGCCCCGGGTGCTGATAACCCACGCTACGCCACTGTTACCAACTACCCCTAGTGTTCGACTAGCCTCCTGTTTGTTCAAAAAAAGTTTTGTTATCCCATCATAACAATGAATATGCTTTTTTCAGGTGAGAGACAAAGAGGTAGAAGTTTCCTGTCAAAGTTATGTGCTTGAAGAGGGGAAATGACAATTGGTGATGTCTACCATAAAAAGGCCAACACTGAGTAGTATCTATTAAGACCACCCAAAAAGTCACAAAGGCATGGCAAACTTTCACATCATCCATAACTCTTCTGCAGGCAAGATATACACAAACAGCAGGTGTTGGGTCAATGGGGAAAAAGTAGAAAGATCAGGCTAGATCAGGCATCCCCAAACTTGGGCCTCCAGAGGTTTTGGGACTACAATTCCCATCATCCTTGACCACTGGTCCTGTTAGCTAGGGATGATGGGAGTTGTAGTCCCAAAACATCTGAAGGGCCGAGTTTGGGGATGCCTGGGCTAGATGTTGCAGCCCAGAGGCCAGCTTGGAGACTTAGCATCTGGGAGGGGCTTACTCAGTCTGCAGTCTCTGCCTTGGAAGCGAGTCTCCAAGCTGACCTCACAGCTGCAACATCTAGCCTGATTTTTCAACTTTTGGATGGTTTTTTATATTCTTTACATCACCCACCCCCTGCTTTGTTTAAGATTATGTCTGATGGCGTGTTCTGCAGAACTCAACAACTGCTACATCTTTATGCTTTAGGAGGAGTGGAGAGGGGTTGGTCCTCTGACTTGCTCTCTGACCAAACCAGCTCCCTTTGCCTTTTACATCCCACAAGAAGCTATGTTTCACCTGAGAAAGAAACGCAGTAGATGTAGGTAAAATAGATTTCACTCTCTTATGCATGCAAATTATGCTTTTTATCCCATAATGCATGGGAGTGAATCTCATTGCATTTAGATCATGCCCCCTGCAGAGGAGATGGTGCTAATTAAATGCAATCTGCTTGCTGCAGAACATCACCATCAACCTCCTTTGAAGAATTATACAAATGTCCTTATCTTTTTCTCTCTTTTTAGGTAAATATAGAAAATCAAATCTTAGAGCAAATAAGAACAAAACCAGTCCGATATAACCTGAATGAAGGATGTGCCAAAGAAATACTAGAATGGTTTGATGTAGAACATTAACTTCTCTGTCAACTGTACTTGACACACAACCCCCTCCCTCCTTGTTGTGTACTTTTAGCTCTGACTCCACCCCCTAGCTCTTTAATGCCCATACAGTTATTTCCTGCTGTTTTCCTGGGAGATCATGGGGGAACAGGAAAGGGTGGAAGAGTGGTGATGTCCAGTGATGTCCATTGTTGCCACACCACACCTACTGGTGTGCATGAAATTTAGTGTGACATGCCAGCATATTGGTTAAAAAGACACCGTTCCATAACTCATGCACTGCAGTAAGAAAGGAACACTATAAAACAGGAAAGAAGCACTAGCCTTATAATCAAGAAACCTAATACAATACTTGCCATGTTCGAATGTGCCCTAGCTAGTCCAGCATTCTCTTCATACAGAGGCCTGCCAGATTTCTAATGGAAAGCCCACAAACCAGATAGGAACAAAAGAGCTCTGCCATTCATCAGTCACCACTTTATCTAGCAGCACAAGAATTAATGCCTGTATTTCTTTGTTTTCCTGTTCCCTCCTCCATTCCTTTTGCATCCTACTCTTATATATTCTTAGCCAGCTGATGCTGTAAGAAGTATGAAAAACAATAAGTCAAGTTCACACTGGAAAAATCAGTACTGGAATGTGGAGTAGCATTCAAGTGAAAATGTCCTTTGTATTTTAGCATAAGTATCTGAAAATGCCTTTGTGCAGACATGGGTGACCTATCAGTCTTCCCTTTCCTCTTGAGCAGGAGGCAGTTCCGGTTTGTGAGCGAATTCAAAATACCTACCCAGCATGAAAAGCAAAGTTACCTTGCTAGCAGTATATTGTGCCCGTGGAGCCTGTGGTGTAGCTCAATATGCTTGACTGATGCAATGAGAACTGGCCAAAGAGACAAACCCTATGACAGGGAAAGGCCACATGTCAGTGGTACAGCAACAAAATTTGCATGCAAGAAGTCTCAGATTCAATCCTGGTGTCTCCGGGTAGGAATGGTGAAGACTCCTGAACCCTTGGAGAACCAGTGTAGTATTTTTGTCATTGCTATGATTGCATTTAATTTGTATGGCTGCCCAGAGGGAGTAGTGAGACCGGTTCCGCTGTACTAGCACTGACACTAGAGGATGCTGCAGGCCTTTCCAAATATAAAATAGCAGAACAGAAGACAGAGGTGGGGGCAGGGTTGGCTTCACACAGGGTTCTGCTGAAATTTTAAAGACCAAAGTCCACCACCGTGGCTGCCCATTGATAAAATTATCTTGGCAGTTTGTAAAACATATATCATGCAGTTTTTAAAAACAGCAAGACAGCATTTTAAAACCATTCTCAGTGATTTGGGCATGCTTTCTCTTAATCGTGCTCAAAGGGCACTTTCCTTGAGGTCTCTAGATGGTCTGTATCCTGGCACTGAGGTGAGTTCTGGAACAAAGCTCTGCTTCAAAGAAAGCCCCAAATTGAGTTCCAGGTTTTGGTTTACGTTTAACACTTTAAATTCAGTGCCAAGTGTGTTGGCAGATGACTTCCCCCAAACCCTGTACAGTGAAAATTGACTACTACTTTATCCTATAAATGGGACTAAAACGCCTACACTTATTACCTACCATTGTCTAATTAGAAACTGTGGCCTATGAAAAAGAGAAAATCAATTCCTAAAAGCTGTGTGGGATGCAGAATGGCTCAGGACAACTAATTAGTGCAAAACCTTTTCAAACTGTAATAGGAATCTAAATGGCAGCCCTGAACGCTTCCATCATAGCACTAAGAACCAACAGGCCCCTGGCCCTTGTTTCCAGAGGCTAAGAAACATCATAAGGTCAATATTTTAAGGGGTTAAAAGATTTGTGCCTTTTATTGTGACAAGTGGTACTCAAAGCAACTGAAAATCAGGTCAACTTCCCACAGCTAGATAGAAGAACAAAAGCTCCAGAGAAATCTGTGGCTGACATTCGGTCAAAATCATGTCATTTGGCTACAAATGGATTACTCTGGGCATTTAGAGGATTATTTTTTTAAAAAAACACAACACATTTTGGACAAGAACACAATGGATTAGTGTTTGTTACACTCTAGGCAGGAGGTGGGGAAAATGGCAGTGGCTCAAAGCGAAAATGCTTTGACAACATCGGCATCTGAAGACATGTCATAAACCTTAGCTGATTTAATAGGGTATTGACAGGGCCAGTCCTTCCATACAGCAGAGTGAAGCTACATGCTATAGGTGACTTCAGGAGGGAAGGATAGATGAAAGCAGGAACTGGTGGCTAAATGGCGCAGCAAGACACAGGAAGATGCCTTGTACCAAGTCAGGGCATTGGCCCATCAAGCTCAGTATTGCTACCCTGAATGGCTGCTGCTCTCCAGGAGTTTAGACAAGGTTTTCTTCCAGCTGTACCTGGAGATACCAGAGGGCTTCTGCAGACAAGGCAGATATTCTGCCACTGAGGTACCATCCCTCTCCTGGCCCTAGCAGAGAGTGGGTGCCATTTGGATTTTGCTTCAGCAGCCAGATGTCTTAGGCCCATGCTGGGTCTTGAGGATCAATACAGGAATATATTCTAAGATAAATCTCTTCTACATAGGGTTAGGAAACAGAAGATGCAGCTTTGATTTAACTATTCCTTTCAGATTCTTCAGTGGGAATACTTGTTCATTGTGGTGTGGTTTTTTTTTTATTAAGTTCACTTGACTTTACTGTTAATCACAATAGAAAAGATGTATTTGTTTTACAACCCTAATATTTCTCTGATGTAGAAAGTAATTTGTTTTCTACCATTCTAGCCTTAATTATTGCCAGCCTTGCGGTCATTAAGAGGAAGTAACATACTGATGGGGTAACCATTTAAAATGATGAGACAGAATAATTATTAATCAGAAACTTAACATCCTTAGAAATAGTTATTTGGCATAAATACTGTCTGACTTCAAAGCAGAGAGAAGCTGGTTTATGGATTGCTCCCAGTTAAATTAGAAGCATTCTACCGAAACCTTTGCTAGGAAACTTGTTGAAAGAGAGAAGAGAGGGGGCGGGGGTTTGAATCTGTGAGATGAGATGAGATGTGAGGGGCATTCAACATAAAATCTTGAATGTTGCCCAAGCACTTAATTTTAAATCTATTACTACTGAATTATAATGTTTAATGCTTCACAGCATGTATGGCTTTCTATATTTTTAAAGAAGCAAGAGCACAGTGTGCTGGGGGTGGCAAAAGCACCTTTGTTCATCCTGAGAGCCATATTGCCTGATAGGCAACCTCACACAGGGGCTATACCAGAGGTGGGTGGAGCCAGAGGCCAAAGTGGGTGGAGCTACAGATGTGACCTACGAGTTAAGGTGCCAGATGTGCTATTGGCAACCTAATGCATTCCTAGGGCTGTGACCCAACCAACTGAGGTAGCATCTGGATCAGAAACTAGATATATTCAGGGAATCCAGTGGGGCCTCTTGTGCTTTTATACATTCATTAATTCATTTGTTTTATTTATATGCCACTTTTCAACACACACACAAAATCATACACAAAGTGGCTTAAAACAAAGAAACAGGGATGCATCTCAAACATTACAAAAACAATTTCCCAATAACAAAGCTAAACAATAGCAATTATAACAACATACCCCCAAAAAACCCCACATTCCAATACTATAAATCATAGAATTATAGCAAGATTACTTAAACAGCATACAGCATTCAGTAGCAAAAATAACAAGGGTGCTTCAAATTCACCTTAGTCCTAGAAATATACCACCCTTGAATATGGTCACAGTCCCTCTCTTGTAGCTGCTTGCAAGGCTTCCATAGGCAAGGGGTGAGCTACATGGAAACATCCCTCCTATGAAGTTACTCGGGGATCTTAAACCACCAGATCCTTATACAAATCAAATTAAGGGGCTCTAGTTTAGGCTACTCTGGGTGGTTTTCTGCTTGTTTTCCATGTGCAGCATTTCATTTTGTTTTTGTGTAGAAAATCATTCCCACAGCCCCTGACTGAAGACTAAAGAGGTGCAACCCAGACACCCAGGTTTACCGCCTCAGGACAAACAAGGCCAAAGTCTTAGGTTTTCCAGTAATCCATAATAGCAAACATTACTTTGCATTCTTCCTTTTCTTTTTTTAATCTAAAGAGCTTTGTTGGAGTTTGCCACAATGCCGTGAGGCTTGCTCCCTGCTTATTTTTAATAAGTGTGTGGTTATCATGCTGTGAGATAGCACCACTCGACTTAGAAGGCACAACATTCCTCTTCCGAGAGCATTTCATGAAAATTCTTAGCAATTTGCTATTTTTGGGCGCTGAACCCCCTTCTGCAGTTTGAGGAATTTGTCATTAGAACAGGAAGAAATGGCACCGTAGGTAGCTCAGCTTTATGTCAGTTCTGTACAACAGTTTCTAATTGCTTGGCTTAATTGAGTCTTGAGTATGCACGTTGGGAGACAATTTATTAGGCTCACTGAGATTGCTGCATAATTCTCAGATAAATAGCCCTTTTGCCAGTTAACTTTCTCATATACCATTTCAAGTATCATCAGCGAAACTTCATAATGAATCTGAGAAGCAGATAAACAGAGGTACGAGGAAATGGATCAGAGCATGCATAAAAGCATTCAAGTTTCTGTTTTCTCCCCATTCCGTAGTGGTCTGTGCTTTTATATATTGTGGGCCAAAGGAGTTTTTTTAAAGACGTTTGTATTTTATCACTTGTTGATTGCAAATTTGGACATCCTTGAGAGTTGTTTTGTTGTTGTTTAGTCATTTAGTCGTGTCCGACGCTTCGTGAAAACTTTGAGAGTTGTTAGGACACCCCTATTCTCCTCACAGAGCTATAATTCTAGAGCAGTCCCTCTTCCCAGAAACCTTGGGGATTGTGGGTCTGGGAGGGGAATAGGGGGCCTATGCACAACTAAATTTCACAGAATCATAGACTCATAGAACTGTAGAGTTGGAAGGGACCACTAGGTAAGTGGGTATAGGTCTCAGTTACCATTTCAGAAGTCTGCAGAAAGAGCACGATTTGGCAAATATTTGGGGAGGGGCTGAAATGACCAATTCTGAATGTCTTCAAGCAGGTATGTGGGAACCAATAGCCCTTCCAGATGTTGCTAACTCTGCTCAGCAGGGCCAGTGGTTAGGAATGGTGCAAGCTGTAGTCCAACAATATCTGGAGGACCACTTGCTCCCCATTCTAAGTCTTAATTTAAAAGCCAGAGGCTGCAGTCCAGTAACACACTTTTTTAAAAAAAATAATTTTTATTAACAGACCAATCAAATCACATTAATTCCAAATTACAAAGCCAAATTTTAAATTTTTGTTGGGGGTACCCATATTTCAAGTTCCGAAAGGGATCCAGTCATTTTGTTGCTGCTGCTTTGATGTCCACAAATCTGTCCAAATGATGTTCACAATTCTATCCAATCCTTCCTTGTTGTTTTCCACATCTCTTCTTGTTGTTTTCATATATTTTTCCTTTTTCTTTGTGACCTCTGATAGTCTCCACAAGCGAGTTGAAACCAATTGTAGTCCTGTGTGGGTTTTTCAATTCATCCAAGGGTCATATTCAGACGGCTGCTGCTTTTCATCACTTCCATAAATAAACACACTCTTGCCGTCTACTCGTTAATCTTCACGGGTCTGTCACTCCCTTTCTCAGTCTTCTGAGGAGGTTCTGCCAGAAATCCCATATAGAAACAGATCCATAGCTTCCTCCTCCTCGGTCATCAGTCTTTCGACAGAACCTGCCAACATGGTGACTCCCTTTTTATTGCTGCGCCATTCCCAAAGCCCTTATTCTTTTCTGGATCTCCATACACCAAACTTTTGGTTGATAATTCATTTCCACACAGTTTTTAATCGTCCCGCTTAGGTCAGTTATGCGATGGTTCTTTTTGGGGAGGGGTTCTTGGGTAATCACATAGAAAAAAGAAAAAAGTCCCCCCCCATCCAGTCCTGTTCCGACATACCAGCCCTTTGATGTTCTTCTTCATGATGAATTCCTGTTAAATCCAACCCGTCGCTCATACTTCACAGAGGTCACTTCAGTTAGCAGTCTTAACTCCCGTTCTTCACTTGAAATATGTGCATTTGCTTCTTCTCTAATTGTTTAATTCGAGCTCCTGCAGCCAGTTCGCGTGATCAGAGACAGCGTCTGGGAGAGCCGGCTCCCAAGGGGGCTGTGTGCCTAGTGTCTTCACCCCCTTCTTTTGAACTCGGGGGTGATTTATGGCAACCGCAGGCAAGGCAGTGTTTCCCCATTCCCTGGGGTAAACAAGGGAGGCTGCATACTCCCATATCAGCCTCTTAATTACCCCGTGTGAGCCGGAGAGATGGTATTGTCGGCCATCTTCCAATGCGCCCCTGGTGGCCCCCCAGTCCAGTAACACACTTAACTGTACAGTGTAAGTCTCATTCAACTCTGTGAGCCTTATTACTCAGTAGACATATATACAGTTGTATGACATGAATGATGTGATTCTTATTTGTACGTAAGGAGAAGAACGTACTGGCAATCACACCTTTGTAACTTTTTTCTATGGCTGCTATGGTTCACTTGTCTTTTCACCCATGGAAGATGATTTGGGTATTGAAAAATTCCCTATGAAAAACTAGGTTAAGCCCAGAAGAATATATTGTTGTGCCCACATCAGTCTCCGAGTGGTTTTAGACATTTGCCCATAGAGACTGGTTTCCCTGGACTGAAGGTCACTGGAGACTGGTAGCAGGTTTTATTTATACTTACACTTACACTTACATTTACACTTACTTACACACACACACACAGCGTAAGATGGAAGTTTCACAGCACTGAAGCTCCCCCTGGTCCTTCTCTAGGGGTGCTCCCAGTATAAAAGAAATGGATTCATCCCAGAGAGGAAACCAAGCCTCTGCCTCTCTTTCATACCCTTTTCCAAATCTGACATGTATTCTGTTCACACAGAAACACTTTGATCACACCTGCCTCCACCAGATGTCTTGTTTATTGAGCATTCAGCATGATCTGTTTGCACAAAACTTAAGCAGAGGTTAGGCTATGTCCTATCTTTATTGAGGATTCCTTCTGATTTTCCCTCCAGGTTGGTTATACTACAAAGAGTATGTAACCTGATTTGCTTGTGTGGCATTTATACATATCTTCCTATTAGCCATCCAGCCATCCATCCATCCATCCATCCATCCATCCATCCATCCATCCATCCCACACTTTTTAGTTCATCTCCCCATCACTTTTTCCTAACTGCATAAAATCCTTAAAATAATGGGTTTGTTGGGCTTTCATCTACCTCAACTGTGCACACCTAAATTTCCAGTATGCACTTGAATCCCACCCACAAAATAGTGACCCATCACCTCCAACCAGGGGTGGGGGAAGAACTTCCCACAGCTCCTATGAAAGGAGGGTCTTAGTAAATACATCCTCAAAAATGCAACCAATAATTTTGTTCTACTTACTTTTGTTCATGTCTCCTCTGACTTGGCTTCTTCTACACTGGCTCTTAAGCATCCCTACATTTTGTTGATGTCTGGATTGGGCATTCTCCCTCCATTCTATTCTGAACAGGTAAAAGCTACAAAGATCTTCCCTCTATGACTAAGCTTGCTGGTTGCTGGTACATATGACTTTCCTCCCCATTGATAGGTGGCTGTTTAACAGCTCAAGAGTTATTTGTAATCTTATGTGTCTTTCAGTGATCCACCCCCCTCCCCCCGTTTATCTAGATTCTAGTGAAAGCAAAGGCATTGGTCTAAACTGTAAATAACTTTTTAAAAAGGCTATTCTGATAATGAAGGTAACAGAGAAATGTATGGTAGAATCCGGAGGATGATAGGAGGATTTATGCAAGTCTGCATGCCTTTCTGAAGTGTAAAAACTAATTGAGTCAATACAGACCTCTCTCCTCATTGCCTTCTTACCTGACGCCTGCCTAAACATTTCCTTTGCATCTGTTCCAATGTACTATAAGGACAGACATTGACTCAAAGTTGCTGGTTTATTTCACTGCTAGGTTTTAAACTGTTGTGTATAACAATATTGATCTCTTCTCTGTCCTCCGGCCACCCACCCTGCAAAATTAAATCCTTAGTACTGAAGCTTTGGAATATAAAGTAATACGAAACAAATTACGCCATATGGAAGAATTTGTTAATTGCACAGTGGTGACCAGTAAACATACTAATATGATTGGCCAGTCTGAAACAATTTATTTAAGGGCATCTTTAGGAACATGGAACAAAATAGGATTTTATTCAAGTCTCTTCCCCCCTCCCCTGCCCACTTTACAGATTGCCATTACATTCTGTACTACAGTATTTCTCTTTAACAGGTCATTTGCATATGATTGCATACATATGATTGTCTCCTCCAATCACCACTTCTCTCGCTGGTCCTTTCCTCATATAATTCATTCAATAATTCATTAAGATTTTTTTCTCATTTAAAAATTGTTGGTTTTTTTTTAAAAAAATGCCACAAAAAGAAGGATTGTGTGGGGTGTTAAGAGGGAAGTAGTGGAAGGGTAGTAACTCTGGTGGGGAAGACACTGTACTCCTTCTGGGCCAGTTCATTTACCTTTGGTCCCCACCCTGCCCTCTTACCTGTGGCTCCTAGAAGCTGTCAGGAGGGGAAGACTTTTTCAGCAGCCTGCCTCATCTCTGCCTCTTTGCCCCCCTCCTCCACTTCTGCATCTGATTCTGAACTGCTCTCTGCCACAGACCCTTCCTGCTCACTAAAACCTGTTACCTCTTCTTGATGAAGAAGAGGATTGATTTTTCAAATCATTGATTAAAAGTAGCTAGAGAGACTGTTATGGCTCCGTGTCTCTAATACTTGGATTGAACTGAGTGGTGGGCAGAGGCTGTATGCATTTGCAGCCACGGACTTCTGCCATCTTCTGATTAACATCCTTGAAAACATTCGGCTGAGGCAAACAGCTCGCTTGATAAATGGAGCTTTCGTGCTGAAGGCAAGACAGCAAAGCTTGATAGGTTTCCAAGTGCAAAAGTAAAGGTGTGAAACTGACCTTGGTACAAAGCCCTTCCTGGTCTGACCTGCATTTCTGAGAGACCACCTCCGTCCCCTGTGCAATCAGTGGAGTCATTCAAGCAAATACAACTCACTTTGTCAGAGAACGAATTGTTGACTTTGTGTTCTCCATGAATGGCCCTGAACCTTTGGGTTTTGCTGTCCCTTCTTTGTGTCTGAAAGTGGTGAAATGTGAAAGCCAACGAGCCACATGTTAAATGTGTCTCTTCTCCCAAGTCTTGGGATATGATGAAGGCTGGAATGTAAACACTTAACAGCTTTCCCCCTCCTCCCATCCCTAGAATAATTTATACATATTTTCATTTACTACATCTAGAAAAGGGGCTATTTCAGGAGACATAGGAGAGCAGCAATATATACTTCAGAAAACAAATCATTGGACAAAATTTGCCTTGTTTACATGTTACACAGAAAAACGTACAACAGACTATACTACCCTACACAGAATAGCTTGCCCCCCCCCCCATATTTGCTCAAATTTTGAACCTCACCATTTCCCACAAATCATAATCTGAAATGTTCTGCCCCATCCATCTCCCTTCCTAGTTCTTTTCAAGGACTATAATGAAAAAGGTCTGAATGTGAGCCTCTCTCCCAGGCATCAGGAGACAGGGAGTTGGAAGGCCTCACCAGTTCCCCTTCTCTTTATCAAAGATCTGTGTTCTTGGCTGAGGAAAGCGGTCAGACTGGACTAACTGGCTGGGGCAGTGAATGCTTTCCTAGCCCAAATCTAGAGAGGCCTGAGTTTGACTCATAATATGGCATGGTATTCTGAACTGGGATCATTACATGTGAACATTAAAAATCCTATGAAAATTTGCTCTATTTTGGTGGCTGGCTATATTTCCCAAGGACTGAATTCCCTTGGGGAAAGTGTTTGGTGCTGATATCCAAAGATCACACATGTACACTCCATTCTCTTTTACACATGCACCCCATTCTTCCCCCCCCCCCAATAAGGCATGATGGAAGGTGCCTGGTGGGTCAGAGTTCCCTCATGGTTGCGCTGCTGCATGTGTGCCCTGATACACTGCAATGTGCACATTTAGCTTCTGCTTAAACTGGTTGTTTACTTCAGTCCAGCAGAAGAAACAGATCCAAGTTAAGCTGCTCCCTGAACTGAGAGGAATGGAATTGTCTTTGTGAACAGGACAGCTGTGAATCATAGCTCTGGCTCCTGTAGCAAAATACTGCAAGTGAGTATGCACCAGATACCAAAAATAGGCATTTTGTTATGAATTTGGTTTGCTACGCTGTGTGCCAGACCCCTCTAATTCCTGGATCCAGCAAGTGTTAAAATCTCATCAATGCTTCACATTTTTGGAACAGCCAGGCTAGCTTTCTGTTGAGGTGTAAGGAGAACAAAGGAAGGGGCTCTGTGGGAGATGGCAGGTGGGTGGGGCTCCTCCTCCCTCAACTCGCAGACAGTAAGGAGGACAAAAGACGGAGTTTAGAATTCAGAGTGATGTGACTCAGAAGGAAAACAGCAAGCTGGATAGAGAGAGGGAGATCAACGTTTAAGAGCAATGTTTGATTTCTGTTTGACTCTAAGACTGTGGCTATGGGAGAAACAAGACCCTCTTGGGGTGTTGATGCTATGAACCCCTGCATCACAAGCTCAGGTTGTATATATGTGTAAACAAACCATATATCATAAAGACACCACAGTTTCAGCTGTGCCTCATTTCCAAAAGGAAACACGAATCCTGGGTAAGTGCCTGGAACTGCTGGAATTTCACACCACTGGGAGATTGTGGTTGCATGCAATAGTATTTTAAAGAGAAAAGAAAGGTAGGTGTTTAATATTCATGCCATGTTTCCTTAGAGATTGTGGTACAGTGTCATGATGAAAGTGATGGTAGCACAGCATTTGATCCATTTAAAAATATATATAAAGCAAAGCAGTGGAAAATATTCTCTGGGGAACAATACTGCCCTGACATAGCCATGGAGTAAGTGAGCTAATAAATCAATTTCTAACTTGGAGGATATGATCAAAATTACTGGAAAGCTGGAATTCCAATTTGTCAAGGAGAAGATGAATTGCTTGATGGCCCAAGTATTTAAGCTCTCACTCCCATAGGTCAGAAGAATTAGAATATGAAGTTCTCCATGTCACAGGTATTACTGAGGCCTGAAAAGCTTAAGAGGAAGCAAAAAATTAATTATATATAACAAAGTAATGTGGGGAGATGAGATAAATTAAGTGCAGACGGCAAGCAAATTATTAAATATATTTTATAAGGATGGAATACATTAGCTTTCTTCCAGAAGAAGCCATTTGTGTTATTTTCCTTGCACCATTTCTTGAATCGTAATGGGGAAGAAGACCATCACTCACTGGTAGAGCACATGTTTTGCATACAGAAAGATTCAGGCTCCATCCCTGTGATCTCCAGGAGGGCTAGAAAAAAAAGCCTTCTCTCTGAAGCCCTGGAGATCCGCTGCCAATCAGATGAATCAATGCCCAGATTCAGTCACAGATAGCTTCCTATATTCCTAAAAGCCTGATTAGGGGTTTAAATGGGATTCTTAACCCCCAGGCATTAGTCAACATAGTAAAAATAAAATAAAACTTAATTCATCTATTATATAAATGGACATAAAGCATGAGAAAGGGGTTTCACTTTTTTCACTTAACTAAGTCCTGTATAATGGGGAGTGAACATTAATATTTACACTAAAATTATTATTTTTAATTTTTTTATTTATTTAATGATCCTTACACTATTTCATGAGGATAAAAATAAGACAGCTCCCAGCTCTCAAGGAGTTTATATTGTAGTCCTAAAAGATATAGAGGGATGCAGCAGAGAGTGAGGAGGAAGAGAAAGAGCTAACTAGGTACTGATGCGAACCAATGCAGTTGAATGTATTTATGCTGAGGTCAGGATCAAGAAGCTAAATCAAAGGCTTAAAATAAGCAAATGTAGATGGATTGACTGACTGGTACCATGCACATGATTGAAGGGGCTGGGGCTGCATGGTGTCAGTATGCCCTGAGGTATGTGCTCACACTGTGCACGCACACCCACATAATACCATGAGGCATGCTAATGTGTCATCCCAGCTTGTGCGTGTGATGTGAAAACGCCCCTCGGTGTGTGTGCATGGCCGCTGCAGAACTTTGAGGGGGCCTGGCCCCCTCTTTGAAAAATTCCATGTGGGTGGCCCCCACCTTCCCAGATGGTGTGCCTGACTATCGCAGTCATTTTTACTGAATACAATGGTCCTATCAGTAGAGTTCAAGCCTAAGCTCGAGGTAAATGTGCACAGGACTGCAGTTTAAGAAGAGCCTGAAATTAAATTACATTTGTTATTTCCTGTAAAAAGGTTTATACATGACTTAAGACCTATTCTGCAACCATGTCACCACTTTCAAGTGTACCCATTTGCTATGGCACAAACAGCCACACAATTGTATTTTTACAAAACCATTGCATCAGACTGTGGTAGAAGCAAACACAGGCAAACTGCTGTTTTGGGGAGCTGGAAACCACTATATATATATATATAGAGAGAGAGAGGTTTAAATTGCCTAGTTTTCCCCAGGTGCTGCAAAGCAACTAAGTTCACCCATCTTCTAAAACTTAACAGAAATGTGGATTCACAAGGATACCCCACCACATACATTTCCACAGACACGATTTAAAATGTGTCCATGCATAACATAGAAATCCAATTCATGAATGCCTTTCTAATGATATTGCTTCTTTATTTCCATACGTCTCAAGACAATTTGCAGAAATAATGGCTGAAAATAGTTTTGCAGATAAAACGGCTGAAAATAGTTTTCCGTGCCAAATCAGTAACAAAGCTGGCCCCCTGATATTCCTAGGGCCTGGTGAAACTTGAAGGTGTCATGAGTAAGATCTTTCACTGGAAGAAAAGCAGGAGCCTTCATTGGACTCTTTTTGGTGCTTGCTTAAAACGTTTACCCAGATGCTTGAAAAGTTGAGGTAATTCTAATCTGTTTTAGTATTTTAACTTTCGTATGTTTTAAAGTATGGATGTGCATTTTTCTCAATTTTATTGCTCTATTTTTTTGTAAACCACTTTGAGGTTTGCCTTTTTACAATCTAGGGACATATAAATTTTATGATATAAACAAACAAACAAGCAAGCATACAGAACCCCTTATATCTCTGTGGACTGCACAAGCTACGATACTACCCTTGACAAAGTCCAAGCATATATAGGTAAAGGGACCCCTGATCATTAGGTCCAGTTGCGGACGACTCTGGGGTTGCATGACTAAGCCGCTTCTAGCGAACCAGAGCGGAGCATGGAAGCACCGTTCACCTTCCCACCAGAGGGGTACCTATTTATCTACTTGCATTTCGTGCTTTCGAACTGCTAGGTTGGCAGGAGCAGGGACCGAGCAACGGGAGCTCACCCTGTTGTGGGGATTTGAACCGCCGATCTTCTTATTGGCAAGCCCAAGGCTCAGTGGTTTAGAACACAGCGCCACCCGCGTATATAGATCTGTCTGATTGCCAAACACTTCAATGTCATTTATGAGGTTTCTCAACTTCCTCCGGGCCTGATCCCAGCAATTAAGGCTCTTCTGAAATTAAAGGGTCAGTCGTTGCACATAAGAACTCACACCACGTACTGGAGCATGCAGGCCTAGTTCCAGGTTTGCATGGTTCCCTTTCTGTCATGCAGCATCCAATGGTCTACCCACATTACCACCCTATGAAAGTGCACTATTGGTGGATGGGTGTGAAGGGAGGAGGATGTGAGTTGCAGTGAGGACAGAGGAAGCAGAAACTTCTTCATGTATGGGAGGAAGGGACAGCATCAAAGAGGCAGTAGTAGGGCCTGGGCATTGCCTGACCATGCCACCTTGTGCTGAGCAGGCTTGAGACACACCTGGAGCTCACACCTCACAAGCTGCTGACACAGATTTTGGGCAAAATAATAAAACACCTATTGATATCCAAGCCAGGCCTGGATGTCTTGACAGGCCTGTTTGTCTTTCTGTGGAAGGAATACACTGTAGAGGGACTGCCTTATGCACAGCTGCTTGGCAGATCTTCTCCAGAGAGAAATGCTGTCTGTTCAGAGAAATTCTCAGTCTTCCTCGATAACAGAACTGACAGCTGGGCAAAGTATACACTCGTAGGCACAGCATGTTCTCAGCAGCTTGAAGTACAACATGCTAAATACGTTTCTTTTCCCCTGTGGCGATATCTTTCCTTATTCTCACGATGTCTGGTTGTCTCGGAGAAACACCAAACATACTTAAGAGAATTGAATGGCTGTGACACAGCAAAACAATTCTCAGGCCTGTAGTTTGTTTAATGCACTTGTAAAATGAATACATCAGAAATGGTGCCGATAAAAATGTCATCAGTAGCAAAAAAAGCCCAGCAGATCAGTTTAGTTTTGTCCAAGTCAAACTCCCATGCCAAGACAGCAGCATCATGTATGAGTTTGCTGAGATTCCTGCGTTGCAGTGGGTTGGATTAGATGACCCTCTGGGTTCCTTCCAACTCTACAATTCCATGATTCTGTGATCTCAATCTGTCACTGGTAAAGGAAAAGCTGAGCGAGCTTCCCATGGCAAGAAATTCCTGATCCTGTGTGCCACCACTGAAAAGGACCCTTTTCAGTACCTATTCTGTGTACTTCTAATGACATTTGACTATGAAGTAGGGTTCTCCCCAAGGATTTCACTTCTGAAAATTAATGGCTGGAGGTATCAATGCTTCTGGATACATTTGGGGAGGGTTCTAGTGCTCAGATTCTGCTTGTGGGTTTCCTATCAGCATCTAGCTGGCTACTGAGAGTACAGGATGCTGGACAAAATGGACCATTGGCCTGATCCGCCTGATCCATCCATCTCTACTTATGTTTAAAAGAAATATATAACAATAAAATTCTATTAACATAGTTTTGATGTTCTGTCCATATTATGTTGTTGCTACCTGTCTTGTATCAAAGTCTTGTTTAGCTGTTTTGGTATATATTTATGTTTGTAATTTGCTGCGTATCACTATTATCATTGGATTAGATCCAGATTTAGTTACATTTAGACAAAATCCACTGAAATCAATGGGACCGAAGCTAGTTGTGACCAAGACTGGATCCATCCCAATGTTATTGTTGATATTTGTTTTGTTTTTTTATAAAACAACAACACCCAGATTTTTATTAAGACACCACAACTTTCACTTCTCTCCTGCAAAGGAAACTGACTGAGAAAGGCTCCCCTTAAGCTTCCTACTCTAGGGAGGAAAAGGAATACAAAACCTCACTAGATTGCTGTGCACCTTTTTATAGGAATACTTATAGGTCATATTAATGGCACTGAATGTATCCCATATTAGACTGGGAGTGTTAAATCCACCTTCTAGTGTAAAATTAACCCCAAACTGTGTGTATGTGTGTGCATGGGGTTGGAGTGGGGGAGGGGAGGACAAAATGTCAATTTGTTTTTGCAGTCCTACCAGTGCTTTTAAAAAATCATTATAGGATTTAATTTATAGATACAATTTCTTTCATTCTTTTATTAGCTCCATTGCCCATGGGAGAATCAGTGAGGCAGGCGTCATGTGTCTTTAATAATGAAGTAAACTCCTGCAGTGCTTGAACATGGGGAAGAATCCCAATTATGTGTACAGAAAATGCCAAATGTAGATCTGCAAATCTGTGGCATTCACAGGTCAGCTCCTATTGAAATGAGAGGAGAAAATGCTGACCAAAGTGATTTCAAGGGGGAAAAAGAGAATATATAATGCAAAACGTTTAGCAAGAGAGTTTGTCCCATAACTTCACAAAACAGCTGTTCCAGTCCAGTACATACAGACTAGAACCATCTTTGCGCATCATGCACCTAATGGACAAATCATATGGGCTTCTTTTGCATTATTCTGTTGTATGGGATGAGAATACTAATTACATTTCCATCTATGTTTCTGTATAGATAGAATAGTAATGTCCTGAACTGTCAGGACAACAGGGAGGAGGAAGAGGATTCCAGAGATGGGTGTAGCTGGGACCGGGACACACCAGGGCAAGTAAAGGATGGGGAAACAAGTACTCACAGGCTGATGGAGGTTGGCAAGGGAATGGAGGTCAGTGCACAGGAACCAGAGCAGCAGGGCCCATCACCAGAGCCACGAACACGACAAGCTCTGAGGTATAGGGAGCAGCAAAGTGTTGCTCTATGAGGCAGGCAAGGACCCACAGCCTAGCTCCTTAGCTGCCCAGGTGGGACTCACTAGCTTTGGGAGGAGGTTGGGATTCCTCAGCTGGTGTAGGCTTGCAACAGGTGAGGCTCACATGCCTCATTAAGCCCAGATGCTGCAATCAGCATGAAAAAGAGGAAGCAGAGCTGAGGTGCCGTGTCTGCTCCACTGCCCATGTTGATGGACTTTGATTTGCATGCACCTGGACCTCTATGGGACTATGCTTTGGGTTTGACTGTATCCTAACTGTTGGACTTCAGACTTGGCTACTTTGATTGAGCCTGGACTCTGTTTCCTGATCTTTATATTTTGGACTTGGGTCTTTGCTTGTGTGGATTGACCCCCGGACTTTGGGCTTGACATTCTGACTTGCTGCCAGGTAGGCCAGGGGTTCAGGAGAAGCACATCCACACACAACCCAAGTCTACTGAGTGTATTATTGTGCATTGGTATATGTAAGGTGGAATAAGAGCTCAAGTCTGTTCACTGTTGCTGTTTTGTTTTCTTCGTTTTTAAAAGTGCCAACATTTTAAAAGTTTATTAAAGGAATGGTTGGAAGAACTCAGTATGCCTAGGCTGGAGAAGAGCAAGAGGAAACATGACTGTGGTCTTCAAAGTGCTGTCTTGAAGAAGATGGAATACACCAGAATGAATGGGTAAAAATGACAGAAAACAGATTCTGGCTGAACATGAGAAGCTTCCTAAAATGGGTATGAGCTCTTATTGAATGAAATAGACTACATGCCACAAGAGGTGGTGGAGTCTCCTTCACGAGACGTATTGAAACAGAGACTGGTTGGCCATTTGCCAGGGAAGCTGTAGTTCTATCAGTGGTGGCTGGTGCCCACTGGAACTTGTGGGGCAGGAGGCAGAGAAGCTGACGGAAGGTGGAGCCCAAGTAAATGAGAGGCAGAGCCAACTAATTCTAACTTTGATATTCACTTCCATGCTGTGTTAAGGAGGATGAAGCTGGACTGGTAAGGAGGTAGACAACTGATTGCAGGCTGAAGTTGGCAGGGCAGTATCCTAGTACCTAATGGACCAGCTTTTGCTGAGTTGTATCCTGCACTGCAGATCCTGTACCAAACAGGGATTTAAACTATATGATATCACAGGCCCCTTCCAATTCAACAGTAAGTTCTTATTTCACAAGAAATTAAGAATAACTCCCCATCAAAGATCTAGTGGGTGACACGTGACATCTGTGCCTTATGAAATCTGCCTTTCGAATGGAAAGAGTGCAAAATTAGAGTTAGCAAATTAGATATTATAGATTTTGCTTCAGTCTGCAAATTCTATCACATTAGACAGGGACATTATTTGCCTTAGCAAGCAGAAGAGCAGTGAGTAAGCACAGCTATTAAAACAGAATGCCATTAAGGAAACTGTAAAAATAATTGTAGATTCGCATCAAGTTTATGTAAACATTTTAAGCATCATTGCTATGGATTCATCTCAAGGTTCAATGTCACATCTCAAAGAGAAAAAGGCAAAAATACACGCTGTGGTACAGTCAAGGAACAGAAGTGGGAATGTAAAGACAGACCTTTCTTGTTAGAGGGTGCATGTCCTGTGCATTTGGCCTAGGGCTTGCTGATCAGAAGGTCAGCAGTTCGAATCCCCATGATGGGGTGAGCTCCCATTGCTCAGTCCCTGCTCCTGCCAACCTAGCAGTTTGAAAGCACATCAAAGTGCAAGTAGATAAATAGGTACCGCTCTGGCGGGAAGGTAAACGGCATTTCCGTGCGCTGCTGTAGTTCGCCAGAAGCGGCTTAGCCATGCTGGCCACATGACCCGGAAACTGACTCCCTCGGCCAATAAAGCGAGATGAGCACTGCAACCCCAGAGTCGTCTGCGACTGGACCTAATGGTCAGGGGTCCCTTTACCTTTTCAAGCCAAATGGGGCTTACAGACTTAATAGTCAGCTGCATTTGTTCCACGTGTCTCAATTTAAAATTTCAAGCAAATGCCCTTAATAACTTTGGGGGGAAAATATGAAGATGAAAAAAACTAAATACCATTTCAAAGTTTTAAATGCTCCCTTTATCATCTTTATAAAAAACTCATTTCAGAGATTGGACCATTCTTTTAAATGAAGGAATTCTTCAGGAGATAGTAATGCTGGAAATATTTTTCATGGAACAACCACATGGGGGTGTCTATAGAACACATGTAAATGCTAATGACATACTGATTTTGTATGCAGACAGCATACTTTTGAGGATTTCAAATGCTGCCTTGTTACAAAACCAGGCTTTCCAGAGAGGAGTATGAAAGCAAAATACGCCAAGATCTCCTGCTCTGACAGGCGAGGCTTGAGTGCTCAAGCCTTCTCTCTTTATGTTCCTATCCATCAGTCTTCACTCTGCTATCAGTATTGCCTGTGTGATGCAAATGTTAGCAGTACATGCTAGGGATGCTACGAAATGCTTCTGACTAGCCAAGGTAAATTTCAGCTGTGCTGCTGAAATCACTGTGTGGCTACAGCCCAACAGTCCAGATACAGGTTGGTGTTCAGCGAGGCCTAAGCGATTTACCCCCACACCCTGTCAAGCTCCTTTTAAAGGAGAAGAAAGGGCTAGAAATATCCTTGCTGAGTTCTCTCGTGAATGAGAACAGATCTTCTTAAACCCTGAACTACTTAATCCTGAATAACTGCTTCCTCCTTTTGTTCCTTTCTGCCTTCATAAACAGCAAATGGGACTGTATTACTTGAGCTTGTACAGTCACAGTGCAGCTTGCCTATCTCTTATTTCTCCTTCAAGTCAATATTCCTCAGGCATGGGAAGCTACCACATTGCAGAAGGATTTAAGCCTAACTTCCTTGCCTGCCGTGCTAGCTTTCTAGGGGTAGGGACTTATTCACCAGAAAACAAAAACCCAGAGAAATAATTTAAAACACAGCAAAACAGTGTTATAAAAACAGATAGAAACAGGAATAATAAGGTTCAATCGAATTGGCTGGACAATTAAAAAATATAATTTGTTTAATACGAACCAGCAACAACCATGCACTTTTAAAATATGAAGTAAGTTGGTCAGTTGTCTACCCTGGATGGGATTGCATTCCCTGCGAAGGAGCATGTTCACAGTTTAAAGGTGCTTCTGTCAATGGAGACTTGGGTAGCCTCTGTGGCTAGAAGTGCCTTTTACCAAGTGCAATTGATATGACAATTATGACCATTCCAACCTAGACTGGGATAGTTTGGCCACAGCAGTTCATTGATATATAGGAGCAGGTGTTTAAGCTGACATACCTCATAACACAGCAGACTATTTGAGGTCACCCATACACCATGCATGGAGTGCTGATATCACAAGGTGATCTTAAGCCTTGGCTTTTTAGAATCAAATATAAATGATATTGATAAGGTTGTTGAATTTTGGGTGCACCCTAAAACTTTTTTATTCCAGTGTGTTTTGGGGTGATTTTATGGAACCCTGTTTTAATAACTGTTTGATCTACTGCTGTTATACACTTTTAAAAAAGGAAGTAAAACAATGCATTTGTAAATACTGTTGAGTCAAATACTGTTGAGTCAAGAATCAAGTCTTTCCATATTTTGCATAGTCCCATCTAGCGTTCTGTTACTTGATTTCACTAGAGAAACATGGGATATTGGAAATGGCTTTCATATAAGGGCAATTTGGGGGATACACTGAATGCCAGTTTGGACCATCACATGGACCCATACACTGTCCTACATTTGTCATTTCCAGCTAGCGTCATCATGCACATTCTGTGCACATCATATGCACATCAATTGTGGAGTCATTTCTCAGATAAAATCTGGAAATCAACCATACAAATGAGTCCTATGTACAAATGCAACATTTGACTGAACCATCTCTGCATGGATGCCCAAGGTTAGTTTGTCAACTTGATAGAATGGCGTATTCAGCTCTTCTTCACTGGTGCAGAAGGGTCCATAGGTCAATGGTGGAGCTTATTTAGATACAGAGGTCCCAGGTATCTTCATTCAAAATGATGAGGGAGCAAGCAATGTGAAAGATGTCTCTTTGATTAAGACTTTGGAGGGCTTCTACCAATCAGAGTAGACAATACAAGGCTTAAAAACAAATAATCTGATCTGTTATAGCAGTTTCCCATCTTCTCCCTATGTTCAAGCTGGTCTATGAAGCAAAGTTTAATGTAACTGTAGGTGTTGCATTTTGAACTTTCTGTATGCATCTGGTTGGTCACTATGAGAACAGAATGCCAGACTAGATTGACTTTTGGTCTGTTCCAGGAGCTCACTTCTTATGTCAGCCACCAGAAAATTATCACCAGGCTACCCTAGCTTCTGAGCAATTATGAAAAGGACTGCTTGATATGTTGTAAACATACTTTCTGAAAGTGCATGCAAGTTCTCTTTGTCAATGCAAAATTGCCCCTTGGTTGTTGCTTGCTTCTGTGCAGTGTGTGTTGTCCAGCTTACAGCCATTGTTCAAAGTTTCCACAGTAGCTCACAGCTCCCCATATCTGCTTCAAAAGTGTAGAAAACACAACATACTTTATCTGATGCTTTGCTATCACCACTCACCAGCCCTTCCCAATTGGGCCCAGCATGTTAACTTGTTTTAATGTCCTTAATTTATATTAACAAATGATTCCTCTGGGATTATTGAAAAGCAGAAGTCTAGTCTTACATGTTGATTAGTTCAAAGGGTCGCCGTGCATTACCGTTCTACTGCTGTACATTACATCAATTCATGGCAGAATTTTAAGAAGTCCTGGAGGATTTTGGGGGGAAATTAATGTGTACATGCAGTTTTAGAAGTGTTAGCAGAAAATTAATTTTTAATGATAAAATTGCACTCAGTAGAGAGTATTTATTTGTAAAGACTACCAAAGAATTACAAAGGAGTTAAACTGTGCCAGTCTAATTAAAATTAATGGGAGTCCATACAGATAAAGCTCCTTACTCTGCCTTGCATATTTAAGAGGCAGCAATCTAGAAGATTACATCATTAGAATCTGAGCAGAGCCTCACAAATCCATGCGGCACTCAAACCGCTCAAGGTCCCTCCTGATCCTTGTGATACTTGGTTGCCATGAACGCCAAAGGATGGTTTTGCTTGGAGGCTATGGCAAAAGCCACACATAAGGTAGCCAGTGATAATTATGCGCACATAAGTCTTATACTAATTCACACATCTAGGGCAGGCATGTGTGTGTTGGCATTTTGCATTGCATGAAGCAGAATAATGCACACTGACTGGCATTATTTTTGCCACTTTGCTATTGCAAGCACACGTGCTGAACCCCTTCTGTGGAGCCTACCCCCCCCCAAAGAACGAGACAAGAGACTGAAGTATGGGCTCAAATTGGCCACAACTTTATTTAACTTCAGAATGTGGGAAACTTGGCATAGGCCTTGGCATGTAACCTCCTCAGCCCGTCCAGGACTGAGATGTGAAGGGCAATGAGGTGCAGTGGGAGAAGACTGTAAAGCACAAACGTACACAGCGTGCCCTCCCACCTTACCTCGGCCAGGAGTTTGACTTACATGCCACCACTCTAGGGCCAGGGACTCTCACAATCAACCCTTTAACAGGCCTTGCAAACGCCACCGCGTGGGGGTGCATGGAATGCCTCCCTCCAACTTGAAGATAGACTAAAGGATACCTTGCCGAGGCCCAAAAACCACCAAAGTTGTGACAGAATGCTACAGGGAAGGCGAAACCTGCCAATGCAGGGAAAATTCCTTCCTGATTCTGAATACAGCAGCCATCTTATGACCATAGCAGCACCAGCTGACCTGGAACGCAAGATATTAGGCTGCAAGAAAATAAAACAAAGTGAGGTTTGGCTGAAGGAGTCGGCCTCCTTATCTTGGCCCTCGCCCCACCCCATCAGCCGTCCATTGTCCTCCCAGGCCTGGGGTGGGACGCTAGCCACCCTAACCCAGGTGGGAGGCACTGGACCACGTAAGCCTGCTCAGTGTCACAAACCCCGCCCACCTGTTGGGAAGGGAGGGCGGTAATTAAGTGCTACACCGTTGTTTTTCAAGGTAGCGAGTGGAGAGCGGGAATGAAGTGAATCCACGCTTTATTTATTGTCTTTGTTGTAAAGTAGTTCCCATAAAGAATGCATAGGAATCAGCAGGGTAGCTTCCTATGTTGTAAGTTGTCTGTGAAAGTTATTCCGAATTATGAACTGTATTTTTATGCAGCCTTCTTGTTATAAAGATATGGGTATGGCAAGGTGGTCAAAGATAATTCCCTATGTCTGGCATTCCCACACCTTTTTCACATGTAAATACATGTGTGACACTGTAAATCCTTTCCCCATTATGATTTAAGGGCAGGTTTTCTCAGTAAACATTGGGAATACGAGAGGCCTGTCACGACCCTATAAGCACACTGTACTTGCCCCAAGGTCATGCCTGGTGATTCCAGTCAATGGCAGAATGGAAACATCTGGATCCGTACTTTAGGCTGCATAGACACCATATGTTTACATCACATTGAAAGTATACCTCAGCCCCCAAGGATCCTGGGAACTGCAGTTTGTTAAAGATAATGGGAATCGTAGATCTGTGAGGGGTATGCTATAGCTCCCAGGATTCTTGAGCAGGGGTGCTTTAAAGGTATGGTGCCTATGCGCCTCATTCTTAGTCACTATACTTCACCCAAGCTAAGACCCAAGAAAGCAGCAAGTTGTTTGTCCATCCCCAGCCAAGGTGCATGGTACCCAAATTTTGAGGCAAAAATTTGCAGAAATTTTACCACCACTACCCCTGGCAAAAAAAGAAAAAGAAAAGAATAACACCTAGGGCATGAGATTCTTCATCTCAGGGTCATGAGTTGGAGCCTCACATTGGAAAAAAAGATTTCTGCATTGCAGGGGGTTGGACTGCATACAAGACCTCCACGGTCCTTTCCAACACTAGGACTCTTTGATTCTATAAGTGTGTGCTGCATTTCCATGACATCCTGCCTGAGATGGCTGCCTCACTCTCCCTAATATGGTAGGACTAGCCCTGATTTCACCAGCTCTCAAGTGTGCATAATTTTTATGGATGAACCAGGGCCTGTTGCCTAAAATCGCCGCAGGAAGTAGTATATGGATGTAAACCTCTACAGAAGCAGAGGGGACACTACAGCACTCCAGGAGTATTGTGAAAAAGCCCACTCCCTCTTTCCCTCTCTTTTTCAAAGCTCTGGCTGGCAGAAGGAAAGTTTTCCATATTACTCTTAAAAGTAAGCCAGGCTACCCCAAAACCAGGCTCACATCCAAAAGAAACGAGCTCTGTAATTAACTTGGCAATCTGCTTGGCCGAAAATCGTGTTAGTAAGTCATAGCAAAACATGAGAAACATTTTAATTCACTTAAGCCTGGAAAGGGGCAGAAGTGGGAAACAGAGGAAATTATATTTTTAAAAAATGAAAAACACCACAAATCCCTCTAACCTGTTGTCTTTGTCACAGGTGGTGGTGATGTACTTCAGGAACAAAAACTCACCATTAGCAAACAAAGGAAAGGGTAGGGTAAGTTCTGAGTCAATTATCTCCTTTTACACTGTTAACTTCCTCCCACATCTTTTCTCTATGAGGTAGCTGCTGTCAGGCTTGGGAATTTATCTGCAGCGTGGAAGTCTACAGCCCTCATTTTAGAGGGCAGGGAAACTTCTTTCAGCCAGAAGGTCTGATATGGTCTCTTCTATGCAACCTTCTAGGGCTGGACTCCCACATGTCAGTGATGGGCAGGGTTAGTAACAAAAGTGGGCAGGGCAACAGATGTTTCTCTTACCTTTGTACTGTAGGCTTGCAGACTCAGGCAAGCAAGAAGCATAAACAGAGTAACAGCAATGGTACTGGCACATTCTAGCCAGGAAAAACACTCAAGGAGGATGCAAAGCAGGGGTGATGAGGGGTATGGCTTGGGGAGAAGAGGTCTGGCTAGGAAGTGGTTGTGGCCTAGAATACACCTGAGATCCAGATAGAAGAGACTACATTTGACCACCAAGGCCTGAGATGCCCCATCCCAGCTTTAGACAAATCCCTCCAACTTTGTGGCAGCTATTTCTTCCCCATAAGCACATTCTGTAGGTCTGACTGACACAACCACATTTGTAGGATCAGTCACTTGGACTTTTGCATATTGTTTGCACATCACCCCAGGGCGGCAAGAGACTCCAGGGTTTCCAGGTTTGTTTTCCTTGAAATTAAGTGGAGATTGTGCTTTCTCTAGGGTATATTGTTTTATTTACACATATATCCAACCTGAGCATAGGATGGAGGGACTCTACCTAGCCTTAGTTTCAACACACTGTTACCACTGATGCAGAGTAAGCTTGAAAGCTGATGGTCCCCCCCGCCCCGTGTCCATATTGATTTTGGAAGGTGGGGTTGCCAAAAACTCAATTGTCTAAAACCCTGGAAATGGGCTGCTACTCAGTGAAGACCGGGGTGGCCAGCTCCCAAGAGATTGTGATCTAGTCACAGAGTTAAAAGCTACCAGTGATCTACCCCCTTTTTGGGGGTTCAGGTCAAAGTTGTTGAGCTTTTTTAGGTAGGGGGAAGCCACATTTTTGGGGGTGCAGGGCTAAAATGATCTACCACAGACACAGATCTGCTGGTAGATCATGATCTGTGTAGACAATACTGAGCCAGATGTAGGTCCATGGAGAGGGTATACTTGCCCCAGGTCTCAGAGGGCGAAGCCTGCCATATGGCCCTCACCAGGAACCAGCTGTTTTTTTTGTTTGAGTTTATAACTTTATTCCAACAAGACTCCTGCCATGGGCCCCAGTCAGACTCTGCATGGGCCTGGCTAGATGGACCGGTGGTCTGGCTCAGTATAAGACAACTTCCTGTATCCATGTGTTGGTGTATGAGTAGCATAAGGCCTGGCCAATCAGTGCTATGCACACTTGCGGCCATTTGTCATTTCTCATTTATGAATTGTTCATAGGAGTGTCCATGCCAGCGACGCTGACTTCCCTAATATGTGGCCTGGAGGCTTTTCAGTCAGTTTGGGATTGTAGTCTCTACAGGGCTGGTCCAATGTGTTTTGCTGCCTGAAGTGTAGCCTGGATAGCTCAGTTGGATAGAGCATGGTGCTGATAATGCCAGGGTTGCAGGTTTGATCCCTGCATCGGGCAGCTGCATATTCCTGCATCGCAGGGGGTTGGACTAGTTGATTCTCAGAGCCCACACATCAAGGTTCATAGTATCCAAGATTAGCAATGTTACTTTGGTAGCTGAGGTAGACCATCCTGCAAGTGTTGCGTCTCCTGCCTGGCGGTCAAAATGCAACAAAGTAGGTAACAATTTGCTTCTGTTTCATGACATTGAAAATCAGTTGCCTGAGGTAGCTGTCTTGCTGTGCCTAATGGTAGGGTCACCCTGACTTTATGAGGTAGAAGAGATGCAGCCTTTCCCTGCTTTGAACTGTGTGCATACAAAACTTATGCATTTTAAAAAATATACATGAATCAATGCTTTATCTCCTTATCACCACAATTAGTGGGCTAACATAGTGAAGCCTGACACAACCGTTAATTTTCTGAATGTTGATTCACTGCCATTAATTCCTAGACATTAACTTGAGAAGAAAAATAAAGAGAGGAAATTTAAATCTGATCATTATTACGTTACAAGCAAAAGAGTTTAATGTATTTCTTGGGAGCAAGGCCTCCAGCAAATGGGCTGCCACAACTGTGAATTAATTTCAAAGGAAGCACAGGCTACAGAGCACACCAGTAATCTATCCTGAATGTGATAGTGTCATGCAATACACTGTGAAGATTTTGGTCACAGCCCGGCCTTATCTGAACAAGTATAATCACTCTCATTTGGAAGGAGGAGTTTTCAGACTGCCTGCATTACATGAAATTGGCTGTGACTCTACCACCAGAGAGGAGTCCTAGTTGTGGTTCCATGCCACAAAGAAATTTCTAGCTTTCTGTCTGTAGTATTCCCCTAAACTTTCTCATCACAGAGAAAGTGTGTTCTCATCCTGCCTTCAGTGGGCCTGATTAAGAAATCTGCATAGGTCAGAGATGTTTTCCTCCAGATTCTCTTCTGGAATCATAGGACTTTGAAGGGACCCCAAGGATCATCTAGTCCAACCCCCTGCAATGCAAAGCATCCATGACAGATGGCCTCTGCTTAAAATCCTTCAAGGCAGAAGAGTCCACCTCCTCCTGAGGGACTCTGTTACACTGTTGAACAGCTCTTACTGACAGAAAGTTATTCCTGATGTTTAGTCAGAATCTCCTTTCTTGTAACTTGAATCCATTGGTTTGAGTCTTACTCTCTGGAGCAGTAGAAAACAAGCTTGCTCCATCTTCTGTGTGACGGCCCTTAAGATATTTGAAGGTAGCTAACAAATCTCTGTTTCATCTTTTCTAGGCTTAACATACCTAACTCCCTCAACCATTCCCCATGAGGCTTGGTTTCCAGACCTTTAATAATCTTGGTTGCCCTCCTGTGCACACGTTCCAGCTGATCGATATCCTTCTTAAACTGTGGTGCCCAGAACTGGACACAGTACTCCAGGTGTGGTCCGAGGTAAGACAGAGCAGTGCTATTACTTCACTTGAACTGCAACCTAACTCCCATCAGCCCCAGCCATCTTGACAAATAGTCAGGGATGATGGGACTTGTAGTCCAACAAAATCTGGCCACAGGTTTCAATCTTTGGTATGGGTAGTAACGGACTGTTCATATGACCGTCTTTTCAAAAACTTGCAAAGAGTACTCAGAAGTGGAAAAATTGATTTGAAACAAACATTCACCCCTTGATACCCAATGCAATGATGATGCATTTGAGTTGGCAACCTGCACCCCAATTTTATATGGATCATGGTTAAAAAAATTTAAGTCCTCTTCAATCAATCAGAAAAGCCCTCTTTAATCAATCAGTTCAGACCCATAGTGAGAAAAATGTGTCCCATCTCCCAGGAGACCACTGGCCAAGGTGGAAGAGGGAGAGGGGTGATTGCCCCACCTAGTTTTGGTTCTGATCCAACCATTACTGGCTCCAGCCACTTCTAGTAGGCATGTGTCCCCATGCCAGATGATCCCCAATGGAATGTTTACTCCCAAAGGAATGTTCAGGAAATCAAATGTTGCTCCCCCACCCCCAATTTATAAGCAGCACAAAAGTCCCCATAGGCCAGTTAGGACTTTTGGTTTGTCTGTCCTGACTAGCAGCACATCTCCAGTGTCTCAGGAAGAGACCCCAGTGCTGTATATGCTTGTCCGGGGGGGGGGGGGGGGAAGAGGTGCCAGACTGGCCAAGGAGCCTCTGAAACATGGTGCCAGCTTGAAGCTATGGTTCCTCCTCACCATGCCCCATACCTAATGAGAAGCAGCCCTTATCACTAGCAGACATTATTACAGCTTATATACTGCTGACACAAATAGTCTACTAGTGTGAGGAGAAAAATGTGAGGGAAGGGGAAGATCAGAATTCTTCCTCCATGATTAGACTGCACAGACAAAGAGACGAGTCACGTGAATAGTTATATCAGCTGCAGTAATGTCTTTGCCAGCTCCCAGTTGCACTCAGACAGGTTTGGCTTTTCTGAATGTAAGAAATCTCATTATGAGCAACTCTGCTTTAAAGCAAGAATGGATGGCAGACTGTGTTAAACAGAGGGTTCGAAGGCCCATTAATGGCTTCAAGCTTCTGTCAGCCTATGGTTGACAAAGTGAGTAGAAACTAATGCAAAGCTGACTGCCTGGATCTATAGTTGTTCAAAAATTTGTCTTCCTATTCCAACTGGTAGACCCTTTGGGCTAACATTCAAAACACTTAATAGAACTCCATCTACTTTCTACTGAAGCCTTACTGTAGACTATTTACATCAAAATGCACATCTGAATATGAAATATGTATTTAGGACACCAAGCATAAAAATGTGGTTCTACTTGTAACTCCCATCCCCATTTCAGGGTGGATTTCTTTAGCAGTGGATTTCTAACCATCTGTGCATGAATTGGCATACTTTGAAAATCTTGATCTTGGCAATACAGCAACTTGACATTAAGTAAAGCTAGAATTGTGATCTGGCAACCTTGCAAATCATATAGAAGCATTTAATGTTGTTTCATTTCTGCTGTGGTTCTAAGCAGAAAAGATTATAATTATTCTGCAATCTTAACTTGCTTCTGCTGATGCCAACATTTTATTTTGCTTAAAGCTTCTGCATGCTTCGGTAATATCTAGAGTAAATCTATGATACCAAAACACCACAAGCATTTTTTTTAACATCTCTCCATTTATTTGCAAGTAATTTTATAGCTTCTAATCATATTATATATTTATTGCTTTTCTTGCACAAAAGTTTGACATGGACAATTGCCTTGCACTGCATTTACATGCCCAGACGCGGGGCCTGTAAAGTTTTCATTATATATTAATAAATCCATTTAACAAAAAAGTATATCACATATTTATAGAGCTGTTTATCTCACCTCCAGATTTAAAGGTTGTAAAACAATTACAGACTCACCACGGACTTAAATGTGAGAACAGTAACTTATTTGGCTCTTGTTTAACAAACTGTCAAATGAAAAACAGGTAGGATATTAATCAGCACTTTAGCACTTATTGTTTCCCAGACATGATGAACTAAACACAAACAGAAGCTACAACATTTATGAATGCCTCTGTGATCCAGAGGGACTGAGCTGAGATTTGTTTTTCTGTTTTCATGGAAGATATCCTCCCCCGGCACACCCTCAAAGGCCTTAGGAAACAATTCTTATGTCAGAACTCTGTAGGCAGGATGAAATGAATGTTGCCTTGCCCCAGCGATGAATCATGCAATCAGGGGCATAGGGAGAGGTGTGGGGGGAGTGCTTTGCCCTGGGTGTCATCCCAGAAGGGGGTGACAAAATCCCCACTGGGTGGCTTGCCATCGCGCCGATCGCCCCCCTGGGCGGGTTGCTGATGCACCAATCCACACCCCCCCCCCGATTGCTGACGCGACGACTGCCCCTCAGGAAGATTGCCAACACACCAATTGCCCCCATGCTGATTTGGTTCCAATATAGAAACATTATTGGACATGCAGGGGAAGAAATTCTACTTTTATATCTATTGGACCACACTGGCACAATATAACCTTACTCTTGAACAATTATGGTGAAACGTTAGGAAAGACATTTGTGATTCTTACAAGTGTGCTGTGAATACTGGCATAAGTAGTTCAGAGTTTACAAAGTGAGACAAAGATTGTGGATTCAAATCCTACACAGCAGATTTTTTGGGGGGGAAACACAGAGGGAAGGAGAAGCCCAATTACACAAGTGGATTCAGGATCACACTACGCTGGATCTCACTCAAGATATGTAGTGAAGAATCAATTCTATTACGCTAATTATCACCTAGCTTGATTGAAATAATGTTCTATACGTGTTCACTCATGGTTAGCAAGTTAGATAGTTTGATTTATAAAGATGTGAGGTCACAATTTTGAAGCATGATACTGAAGTTGCATGCTTCGCCTGCCATTTGTACAACTGGATATGATGTGCTTTGATACAATGAAACATAAATAAGAGGAGCAGAGCAATGCAAACTATAGGAAGTTGGCATGATTAATCACAGTGTAATTTATGATGTCCTAAATTACCCCAATTCCAAACCCTACTCATACTGGTGGATCTTGGGTTTGGATTGCTTCCTAAGCAATTTATTGTTTTTAGAAAGTATGTTTGGGAATGAGCCTGTGTCTTTTAACTGTATTTGATGTTTTAATTTGTTGGAAGTTGCCCAGAGTGGCTGGGACAATCCAGTCAGATGGGTGACATATAAATAATAAATTATTATCATTATTATGTGCAAGCTCTGTAGGGTATAATACTCAGTACTTTCAGGTATATCATTCCCCAATATATATATTTTTCCCAATAGGTTTGTTAAATCTAACAACCTTGCTTTTTTAGTGGTTTAACATATGAAAACTGAAAACATTTAATAAGCTTGGAACCCACTGTCAAATACATAAGGCCGCCTTTGAAGGCAACAACATCATCATTTATTTATTTCTAACACAAAATGTCATCTAATGAAAAACCTGCATTCAGTACCAAAATTATAAATGGGATTGAAGCAAATAGTTGAAAACAGTGAAGGCAGTTTTTGAATTATTTCTCATAAAATACTGGAAGAGTTACTTTGAGGATACCAGCTGTTCTGAAATCTAAGTCTGTCAACAATCCATCGAGTTGTCAACAATGCACTTTTCTTTCCTCTGATTTTAAATGCTTATTTCTTTGAATAAGCATTTCACAACGGGAAATTATAAACAAACAATAGGCCCATATTTAATGCTCTCAGTATTAATATGTATCTTCATATAGAAAAGTTTCCAAACTGTAAGCCCTGGATATCTCTCTCCTCAAAATGGTGCCTGGCCTTTGACATCATGGATCTAATTGTAGGATGGATGTCTTCAGTTTTGGATATCCATATTCTGAAGCACTAGAGCCACTCTGCTTGGAATGTACACCTAAAAAAACATAAAGGGGAGAAAACTTACATATTGTTCACAATATGCCTTGGGGATGGGGAAGATATAAATCTAAATAACGTACTATAAGTGATCTACTGTTTGAACATGAAATATACATTTAAGAACCGAACTTTCATGAAATGTGCCATCAATATTAATTAAAAGTAGAGTGCAATTATGGATGGGACATGCTGTCTCAATGCCCACAAGGCAATAGAAATTATACACTTCCTTTCCCTTTGCCACTTCCTAAAGTTAGATCTGGCGATA
The DNA here is from genome assembly GCF_964106915.1 of Podarcis gaigeae. Classification (NCBI taxonomy): domain Eukaryota; kingdom Metazoa; phylum Chordata; class Lepidosauria; order Squamata; family Lacertidae; genus Podarcis; species Podarcis gaigeae. Next base: position 63,612,572 of record NC_139677.1, read on the forward strand.
GGTTTAAATGCAATTACCACTAGAGGGCTCCATGTGATTTACAATCCCCGATTTCAGACATCTGAGGACATTTGGGTCGATACACTGTACAGTGATAAATGACAAACTCTTACTACTGCATTTGAGCTCTATTGTGTTCTGAATTAAAGCTGCCCCAGGTCCATGATGTCATTTCGTACAGGTAAATGCAAGGTATGACACAGCAAGGCACTTGAAAATACAGCAGGTTTTATGGTCTTGATTCTTGGGCAGAAAAACAAGCCACTCGTTTGCCTTTGCATGTTGAGACTAGAGTTCTTCCACTGGCATTCTGACACTGAAACTTTTAATCTCATTTAACCTGATCCACTTTTTGTTTTTCTTCTTCAGAAGTACTTCTCTTAACAAGGGTGGAAAGGAACCTGTGGCAGCATATTCCGCACAATGCTGCTTCCGAGCACAGATTAGATTCACAACTCAAAACATGACAGATATGTTCTGTTTACCAATTACCTTGCTACGTAGTAGTTTACAGACTGCTGAATGCAATTGATCACGTAAACTGAACTCAATAACAATGCAATTAGAAAAGAGTCGGCAGATGAGTGAAGATTGCAGCCTTCCTTTTTGACAATGCCAGTGTTTTAGACTTTCCTCCTCCTGGCATTCCTAATATAATGCTATTTTCAGCCATGTTATCTCCTAGCGAGAGTCTGACTGACGGCATGAAAAGCTTTTATAGTCGGCAACCGGAATGAAAGGTGTAAAGCAAACAGCTTTAGGAAAAAAGGAAAAGAACAGCTGATCTTCATCGAACCAGACTGTAGCATGTCCAATGCATCTCAGCTCTCGCCAGTGAACAGAGTGTTTTTCCCCCTAAGGTTTCTGTGATAAATAACTCCTACAAATCTGCTCAGCAGGGAAGAAAATGTGAAATACACTTGGGATGGCGTCATGCGCCCCCAAATGTACGTGCAAAGGGGGGAAAATTATAGCTGTAGCTTTTTTGCACTTATTTACTACTGCACTTTTAAGTGCCAGAGGATTTATTTCCAAATCGCTTTAGATAAACCAAGTCACACAGATCTAAGCAGCTGGCAGCTTGAAACAAAGAAAATTAGCACAATGTAGAAAAGCTGCTGCATTCTAGACCATCTTTCAGGACCTGAAAAAATGTGGAAGATTACTATCAAGGCAACTGGATTGCTGTGAAACAGATACTTCAAGGAAAAGAATAGGTCTGTGTGTCTTAAAATCTGACTGATTTGTGGCTATTAGACACACACACACACACACACACACACACACACACACACACAACTTTGTTACCAAGATATCTGCTTCCACAGAATTTCATGGGGGTGAACTGGTGCATTAAACAGATATGTACCTTAGAAACTGGTATTACACACCCAATTTAGTAATAAAATAAAAACAGATTTTGGGATTATTATTTTTTTAAGAATGGAAATAGCTTTAAAAACACCCAGCTTTAGTTATTTTTAATTGCAGTATCAGGGTACCTGAAAGGCTGTGTCCCCTGCCATCCAAAAATAAGATGACATGCGGAAGGCCAACCTAGCCTCATTGAAGAAGCTTGATTCTTTCTTCCTGCTTGCCAAAAGAAATACTCATCTCCAGCTGCCAGTGCCCTGGGACTGCAGAAGCAAGAGGAAAGGGCACTCTGTCCCCACTCATGGACCAACTATTATTCACGCAAGAACCCCAGCAAGAGAAAATCTGTATGTCTTCGGCTGGATGTGAACAGCTACTTCTAGCTCTGCATTCTGACTTTTAAAAGCCTTTCCTCTCCTCTCCTTTCCCTTGTGTGATTTTGTCAGCCTTCTGACAGTGCCTGACACTTAAAAAAAAATGATGTAAACCACTTTGGGAGACAATGTTTTCTTTAAAAAGGATTAAAAATATAGTAACTACATAGACAAATGAACTGTATTTAAAAATGGCCTGATGTAAATAAATTATATATGACTGTTATACAACCAAGCCTACGTTAAGCCTGGTTTTCTGTGTAAAAGATGGCAAACTATAAAACAAAGATGTCCAACCTGAGGTCAAGCATCAAAATGTATGACGTAACTGGTGATAGAATATTATGACAAATTATGATTATGTGGTTTGCTTGATGCCCTTACACAAGGAATGAAAGAGAAACCCATTACTTCCACAGTTGTCCATTTGTTTTTCAGAAAAGCTGTGCTGGCTGGGACTGATATAAGAGACATGGTCCCAAACATCTGGAGGGCACCAAGTTGGTGAAGCCTGTACTAGCAGATATAGTTCAGTTGTGTGCATTACATGTCTGAAGTTTTTAGAGTGTACTCATAGGCACCATGAAGAGTCTGTTCAGCTGAAAGCTAGAATGTTCTAATTAATTTTTTAAAAAACTCTCTAGGAAGCCTACTTATTCAAGTGATGTATGAATGGGGTTGGTATATAATCCTTGGAGGTTACAGAGGCATTTATTCTAATATAGCACATGCAGTTTAGGCAGCTTTTGCCAGCACTGTTTTTCGTATCCTGTTCCTGATAAGGACACAGCTGGTACGGCTTGGATGAAGAAGGCTATCTGTTTCTCCTTTCACCTTTTGGTTCTTGCACTTTCTGTCTTATCTCTCTCTTCCTCTCCATTTCCCCCTTTCGTCCCCCTTTCCACTGTTGATCTTTAGGGGCAAAATGTAGACAAGCAAACAGGGGAGGAAGCACAGCTATGAGGATGCAACAATGATACCAAAACATATTTGGCAGATCATCTTTGCCAATCTGTTCCGTTTTAAAACAGTGTATCTTCTAGTTACAAACCCTTGTCTATGCAAATGTCTATTTAAAAAGGCAAACTAAAAAAAGAAGAAGCCTATATTACATCCTCCAAAGTCAATATATAAATCCTTGTCAGAAAACTAATGGGTTGGATCCAAAGGACTCCTCACAGCGATTTGATAATTTTGTCAATGCTCTATTATGAACCAGATCTTTGAATCCCAAATATTGATTCTCTGGAAATATTAGTCTCCAAGGACAAACTCTCTTTCTTCCATTAAGGGATTACACAGCTTAGTCGCTTATATTAAGAAGTGCTGCTGAAGACTTGCATACCATGAATTAGTTGGGCTTCTTTCACATGACAATTTTCCTGAACAGTTTTCACACACAGGGGAAAAATGTATGTATTACTGTCATGAGGGATGAATTCACACGCAAGAAACATGCATTTTCATATAATTTCCCTACTGATTCTTTTTTTAAAAAAACCCATTTGTATACTGTATTTCTTTATAGCCATTTGATTTCGGTTAAACAAAGAACTTGCTGGTGAGGTAGGTTAGATAAGTCTTAATGACTTGCCCAACACCACTCCAATTAACTGGGAAGGAACAGAATCAGAATTGTTAACCCCCAAACTAGCACTTTAGTTGCTGTACCAAATGGGCTCAGTATATCTGTAAAGAGGTCTGTGAGAAAGTATATTTAGACAAGATGCTTGTTAAGGGCCCTATATTTCAATTAGCTTCAATTGTTCTAACCTAGCCCTATTTTTTTAAACAGCACTTCTGACAGTATCTGGACATAATATCTGCCCCAGACATTCACTTCCCTTTTATTCCTAGGATGGAAAACATTCTATTCAGAAGACTGATGTAGCATTCTTCATTGCTGACTCCTTGTCAGTTTCCAGCGCACAAAGACAATAAAATACAACAAAGGTTGAAAACTTGCTCCTCAAACAGAAGAACCACCACCCCCAGAACCCTTGCACTGTCAGAACTGAGCTTTTTATTGGCTCTTAGCCAAACCATTGCCAACTCCAAGTATCAATTCAGAATATCCGCTGTCTTACCTATAGCACATGGGTAATAGCATATTGGTGGCAATTCACGCCAAATTCCTCTTTCAGTTGGTCCATGTATACGTTGAAAGGAACAGGGCACTAGGTGGACACTTGCAAGACTCTGCAGGGATTGTGCTGTTGTCTCTCAATAACACCTTCTGGAAACGGCACTTTGGGCAGGAGTGGAATTAGCTTACCACTGTGCCTCAAATGCCATGTTCACAAAACTAGTCCAAAAAAGATGCCGTGGCTGAAGGCCACTGAAAGGTCAAGATGACAACTATCAGGGTTACATTCCACCTGTCTTTCATTAAAGCAGAAAGGCAGCTTCTGTGCCAAAACCAGGCCTAAAACTGGATTGAAACAGGTATAGATAACGTCTTACCCAAAGGGAAGTGCACAGAAAACATTCTCAGGAATACCTTACTCAAAAAGGCGACATTTGTGACTGACTGGATAACACTCCATGACTGATGGATAAGTTTCTTCACTACCATCACTGCTCATCTCCCATCCTGCTCCATTCCCCTCAGATGTCTGATAAAACAGGGAGCTAACTGGATCTGCACTCTGGGTGAGGGCACTTAGTTATGATCGTGTCAAGTGCCTGAGTCATCTCAGCATTCCACAGAGAGATTAGAGCTCTGACAGGACAGCTGCGCAAAGTGGAAACTCCCTAAGGGCACTCAAGTATCTTATCAGATTCCATTAGCCTCTGGGAGCAGATCGTTCTGATAGATTCAACATGCCATCTTCCAGGAAGACAAAGAAATTAGTGAAAAACACAGCTCCTCCAAACACTTAGCCACTCATTCAAAGTGTGGCCTGCCACATCAAACTAACGGCATGAACATTCCATTGGGTGTGCAATGAAATGTACAAAACAGCAAGCATTTGTTCTGAAAAGTACCTGATTTAATGTAAATAAATGACCACATTAATTTGTGCATTAGAACAGATGGGGGAAAAAGAGGTGAAAATAAAAATACAGCTAAATGAGTGGCTGCCATAGAATAATGCACAGAAACTATAAACTAATGAATGCATGCCATGAATCCATGAAAAGTTTGGAAATACAAAATGGTCAGCATATACTTATCACCTCTGAAAAGTGGATATTTGCTACTTTGTTGTACCTGTCTTTCTCAAAAAAGTCAAGAATGGCTTGTATAAATGTTACAAGGTATCTCCTATCCTTGTGGCTTACTTGGCTAGGATTACAAGCACTTACCTGGAAGACTTAATTCTGAGTAGACGTTTAGAGGCTTGCACTGTTGAGCTGTTCAACTTCAGCAGTAGAACTGTACCATATACTTTCAATACCTACTAAAGACCAGTCCCCCCACACTTGCTGACTTCTTATTTATAAAGCTCCTCACTGGATTCAAATACATACTTCTTACATCATAATAAGACTCCTTCCATAAAAGGAAAGGAACAGTCTTTGGAGCCCACTCACTGGACTACAAAAATATGTGCATTATTATTTTTTTAAGGAAAAATAAACACAATTGAACAAAACTTGACACTCTGTATTTTTTCCAATTTGCTAACACAGTTTGTGGAACATGGTTCTTCTTTTTCTGTGGCGATCACTCATAGCCGAGTGATACCTCCGAATGATTACAGGGCTCCACAAAAGGCATTAGCAGTATAGACAAAGTGCTGTTGTGCTCATGTCCAGTTGCAGGTTTCCTACAGGCTTCTAGTTGGGCACTGTGAGAACAGGACATTGGACTAGATGGGCCATTGGCCTGATCCAGCCATCTCGCCTTATGTTCTTACGTAGAAGTACAGAATAAACTACCTATAGCACCACCCTCCATTTGTATCGCAGGTAACAAAAAGGGAAAAAAGTAGGGTTTATCTTGAGTTAAGGAATTGGCAAATAAAAACACGTTTATCAAAAAGGTCACCCCTTACATAATTAAAAACAGTTAGCAAATGAGTACCATTTGGTTATAAGTACTGAAGTAATGATGAACGACCTTGAAAGAGATAAGTCAGGAAGGAAGCAAAAATAGCAAGGAAAATATTATTTGGATTAGTGATGAGTGGAGAAATGAGGCGTTTGGATAATTAACATGTATCTGAATCCCAGCTAGCCTTGTTGGATTTTAAAACTGTTAATAGCTTTAAAACCTGTTCCTGTATAACAGACTGCGTGTCTGCCCATATGCCATTACCGTAACTGCAGTAAGCAACTTCTCGGTGTAATGAACCTTACAACTTCAATTTATCACTTGCTTTTTCTCACGTATTTTTCACAGGACACTCTCCTCCCGCTTTTCCCTCGGACAGAATTAAAGTGGCCTTATCCCACCACAGATGCTATTTGGATCACAGATAGACTCTTGCAAATTTGTACTTGGCATTTTATGTGGGCTTGTTGATGTTGCTTTTGTTCTGGTGCATGGAAACACCTAAGTGCTTCAAGTGGATGGATCTTGGCAGACTTAGCTAAAGTGCATAGCCATTATAAAATCACTTCTAACAGAATTACGTAAGTTTGGTTCTGTACTGTTCTTCCATCTCCTTGGGGCTACAGGTACTGCCCTCAACTAGAGACAGAACGTACTTACTGCTGGAATTATATATACAATATTGGGGATTTGCAGCAGAATCCCCACCATTGCTGATTATACGCCATGGGAGCTTCCAATGAAACATGTATTTTAGATCACCTGCATGTCTCAAAATAGGAGCTGTTTGCTCTGCTTGTATTTCTCTGCTATGCATGTCCTCTCCACTAGTGATGCATACTGTGGTCTGGATTTGCAGGTAGTTCCAGGAAATGAAGGTCCACTTTTGGACAGGAACCAGAAAGAAGCAAGCTCCCCTGCTCTCTTCCACTTTGATTTTATGAGAATGGAAATGACTCTTTCCGCCATTCATGTATTACTCATCTGTAGATATTGGTTACTTGGAGTGGGACTGTACTTTTAGTCCTGTTTCGGACATCACATTACCTTCCTCAAACAACTGTCTGTTGCCACAGTTGTCTAAAGCGGAAGTGTGCTTCTATTCACATGTAGGGGCTCTGTGCAACTGGGGCACCCGCATAACTCAATGTCCCAATTACATGGCACCCCTACACGTGGCCAGGAGTGTGTTTGAGGAATTGTCCTTGCTCCAAAGTAATCACAGTAACACCCAGTACATGAGTAATACACAAACATGGCTTAAGATATACTAGTTGGTTCCTGGATTCTCTAAAGAACTGTGTGGTCCGCATTTCCCCTTTTTTAGTTACTGTTGATTTGTGAATGGGCAGATTCCAGAAATGGTGTGTAGAGCTCTGCTTGCACACCATTTATGCTGGATGGAATTGTTCTGAATAGCATGAGCTGTGGTAAGGCTGGGTGGGTGGGGAAAACGAACAGAATTTTGAGATCTGCTTGTCAGCTGATCAGCGCTCCTTCAGCTCAGACATGGAACAAGTGTGTTATTTTTAGCAAACCACTGTACAGTCTATAGCTTACAGAAATATCAACGTTTGTTTCTGTAAGTTCAGATGCACAATACATGGCCTGCTGTGCTGGAAAAATAAGACGCTCCCATATACTCTGTCAGACCACTGTTCCCTCTGGCTCAGTATTGTCTACCATGATTAGCTGTGGCCTTCCAGGATTTCAGAGAGATAGGGATTTTGCCAGCATGACCTGGAGACACCAGGGACTAAACCTGGCACCTTCTGCATGCAAAGCAGATGCTCTACAACTGCTTTATGGTCCTACGGTGGTGGGGTGGGGAATTAAAATTAAATTGGCTCCAGGCACTGAAGAACAGGATCCTGCCCTTCGGAGGGGGAGGGAAGTCTACAGTTTGGGCTGGCACACTTTTATCTGCAACTTTACCTCCAGGTAGTATGTGTGCTGTTGTCCTCGGGGCTGGCGATCACTTGCACTCAGTGAATTGGGTTGCTGAAGGATATAAAGGAGAAGTGTGACCCACACTTTTGGGCTTAGTAACTAACATAGTAGTGCACTTGCCATGCCACAACCTGCAGCTACTTCAAAACTATATTAGTTAATTCATTACTTGGCTCCTATCTCCCTGCCCACCCTACATGCTTTATTTCACATGCACTTGCCAAGATCCTTCTTTACCACAGCTTTAGCCCCTGGGCATGTTTATTTTCTACTATGCATCGCCAATATTCATGCCAACTTGGAAGTAAGGTATGGTTAATAAGACACACAACTATTATCTTACACTGTTAGCTGTGTTAATGTTTACTGCTAGAGTAGTGGAAGGGGAAATGGGATAATGGTATTATTGTGTTGTTTCTTGGGATTCAATTTGATTTCTGACCAAAACATAGTATTTTGTTGCTTTTTCTTCTGTTGTGTGTGTGAAATCGATACTTAATTTTCCACTGAATGCAAAATGTAGCAGCAGAATAAATATACATTTCTTCCAGAAAGAGTAAACTAACCATTCACAATGTTACCAGAATTAGTAAACTAATTACCAGAAATGGTAAACTAACCATTCACAATGTTTTAAAGGTTTAAAGTGGTACAAAACTTGGGTAACCAAAACTTCCCATTTCCTCAAGGAGAAAGAAAAATTAAGTTAGAAGCAATTTAGGGATTTTATTAACAAAGGTTATAACGCTTAACATGGTATGGTAATTGTAGGATAAATAACTTGATATTGGCAGAGTTACACCTCTAGTCCATACAGAATGGGGTTGGGGGACACTAATTAGTGATGCCACAAAGGTTCAGAATACAAATTTGCCTATGTTGAAATGGTTAGATGCAATATGAATCAAATGCAATTTCTTTGAAAAGTTCTAATACAGCTTTAAATGCAAAACAAGAATCTGTGCACATTCAGTGTTTGCTTGGCTTGACAAAGTCATGCCTTCAAATTTCATCATGTCTGTCAAACCTCCTCCCTGCAACCACTCCCTCCCCCCAAATATCCTAGCCATTTAATAGTAGTGTATGGAAAGGCATGACAATTTGTTTATTCCAAAAAGGGGCAGCCTCTGAATCAGGCCGTTTCTGAGGCACCAAACTAAGGTCCAAACCAAGTTTTCTGGTTGGTGAATACCCAAATTGAACTATGAGCCAGGAATGTGGTCAACTATCTTATCCTATAAGGCCTGCAAGTCTGGAATGGATGCACCCATTATACTAATATTTGTGAGAAGGGCTTCAAATTTCTAGTGATGTAACCATTTTCTACAGTAAGTTGCTAAGGAAAGTGAAGATGGTAAAAAGCCCATATATAATGTAAATGCATAAGTAAATTTAGAGATGAGTCCAAGTGTACTGGAAGAACTCGGAAGAATGATCTACAAAAAATTGCAAGCATATATAGAGAATATTCACATACCTCTTGGGATCACAGTATTAGCCAATATAGTGAACTCATAATTTGTAAGAAATAAAGTGTATCAGGGTAATGGGATATGGTTATAAATGTAAAATAGAACTGAAACAATGGGTTGTATACAACTCAGAGTAGATGTTCTGAATTTAATGGACCTAAATCAGCTATCTATTGGGTCTATTCTAAGTAGGACTATCATTGTGTGTAAGCCAATGAATCAAAGGAGCAAAAATATTATCCCCACATACTATCATGTTTTTAGGTCACCAAGAAAAAAAGAGAGAGGTATGGTTTAGACATTGCTAAGTATAACCGAAAGTGAAAATAATTCACGGAACCCTAAGGGGAAAAAAGCATACCGGTATGTATCTAAGGAACTTTGAAGAATTGTCAAACTAGTAATTTGTTACTCCTTGTTTAGGGGGTTCCCTAAGTCACTACTGGAAAAATTAGGATGTTGAGGCCTGTTCATGCAGCCAGACTCAAACACACACAGAGCAAAATTCAAAGTTTATATGTAATAGGAAAACATGCAAGTTACTGAGACATGAAAATGCGACAATTCGGAATTAAACAGCATGAAAAAGAAAATGCATACTAAAATGGTTTCATGCTTAGTTATTTCAGATAATTGTTGTACCTTGTTCAGTTATACTTGATATAGGATAATGAGGAACATTATTGTCCAACTATCAGTTGGCCCAAGTCACACCGCATTCACTGATGACCTTTAGTTTAATCTTAAGATTTTCATGCAAACTTCAATAGTCATATTTCAGAGACAAAAGGCATAATGCAGGTTTTTAATAGGGAATTTAAAATGTTAACTATCACTGCAGACATACCTTTGCAGAAGTGAAGTAGAAAAAAATGTACTTACCAAAATAGAATTAGGCCGACAGTTATGTCCATACTCCTGTGAGAAGAATTCTGTATTATGGTCCAGTCTGTTATGTCCTGCATACTCCGGAGCATCAGAATCCAGTGCAATTTTATACTTAAGGTAACGGTTAAGGAATTTACACTCAGTATAAATTGAAAACAGTTAATAATAAATGGAACCAAAGCAACTTAAAACTACCGAAATGAACTTTTCATGTAATATAACACCTAGAGATCCCTGTGTTTGCCACACTACTCTAGAACATCACTCTAAAAGAAAGTGCACTCTATTCCCCAACTACATGTAACAGAATACTATCAACTGTAGCAGCAAATGTATCCCTCAGATTTACTAGTCATCTATTTTACTAAAAGTTTAGTAAGAATATAATCCTGCAAGCACTGTATTTTGTACCAATGAAATTGAAAATGGCGGTTCTTCCTCACCTGGATTCATAGAAAGTTTTGAAATCACCTTCTTTTGTGACAGAGCAGCACTAACATAATAATAATTCACTGTGGGTGGGACCCAACATTAAGTCATTATCAGAGTAGACCTATTGAAAATAAATGCACTACTAAGTATGACTTGGGACGCGGGTGGCGCTGTGGGTTAAACCTCAGTGCCTAGGACTTGCCGATCGCATGGTTGGCGGTTCGAATCCCCGCGGCGGGGTGAACTCCCGTCGTTTGGTCCCAGCTCCTGCCCACCTAGCAGTTCGAAAGCACCCCCAAGTGCAAGTAGATAAATAGGCACCGCTTTATAGCGGGAAGGTAAACGGCGTTTCCGTGTGCGGTGCTGGTGCTGGCTCACCAGATGCCGCTTAGTCACGCTGGCCACGTGACCCAGAAGTGTCTTCAGACGGCGATGGCTCCCGGCCTCTTGAGCGAGATGAGCACGCAACCCTGGAGTCGGACACGACTGGCCCATACGGGCAGGGGTACCTGTACCTTTACCTAAGTATGACTTATTTGGATATCACCCTTTGCATGTAACAACAACAACAACAACGAAAAGTTTCTCAATAGAAAAGTCAAAGACCTAGTTTGCATGACACAGTAAACCAAACTAAGGCTTATCCAGACCAGGCCAATATGTGGGCTCCCAAAGAGAAGCTTCATCCCAAACCATAGTTCAACTTTCTATCAGGCAAACCAGGCCAATGAAGTAATGGCAATTTAAAACTCTCTCAAGAACTGGCTTTGCTTTCCAAAAGTTTTACTGGCAAAAGAAACAAACAAAACTTAAGAGTGAAGAGGAACATGTTTGGAACAATGTTCCAGAACCTTAATTTTGAGCTGGGGAAAAGACTTTCTGATGGAGCCTCCACTAATAGGATTAGAGCAGAATGAAGCCATGCTTGTTCTTTTGATGATTCAAAGTGCTCTAAGGCTTCATTGTTTGTTCAGCCTTTTGATCAAGTCTGAGGATTGCGTTGCTAACGGAATTGGTATCATTTATATCTTTTGACACAACTCTCTCAGCTGAATTGGGCTTTAGCAACAAGTTACAATTGTTTTTATTTATGCATCCAACCATCAGGAAGGAAGTCTGAAATACTGCATAAAGATGCTAAAATTGGAAGTCTGGTTGTTGAGAAAACAAATAAATTTATTGCCATAGGGTTGCATAATTCCATGATTCGTCATAAGAATGTGGCTCACCTCAAACGTCTTCATTTCCAGTACTGATCCAATTTGTTTCTGAATGATGCCACATGATAAATGTTTAGGGGTTTTTTGGGGGGGATAATAACAATTATATTATTTATGTTATTGACATTCTATAAAATGTTTATTATCTAGCACTTTGTTCAAAACAGAGATTTTAAGTTGCAACAGTTCCAAGTTGTGATGAATCATGAGAGTTTAGGCTATATGGTTCTATTGATAGTACTTCTGTCCTATTTTTAAAATCTACTAGTGTGGTTTTATTTTTATCAAGTTTGGGGAAATTACCAGCATGGGCTGTCTGTATAGACTCTTCCTTACCTCTGAGCCAGTGGGAGTCCTGCCCCAAGCCTAATAGCTGCACAAAGAGGGAGAGGGAACTACAGTGGTACCTTGGTTTGCATACATTTCAGATTACAGAAACATCAAACCCGGAAGTGTGTGTCCCCGTTTGCAACCTTTTTTTGGATTACAACCCTTTTTTTGGGGGGGGGGGATTACAGACAAAAAAAATTTGGAGGCCCCATTGGTGAAAGCGCGCCTTGGATTACAACCTGCTTTGGTTTACAAACGGACCTCCAGAATGGATTATGGTTGTAAACCAAGGTACCACTGTATTTTCTTTCCTTTTTGAACATTTTTATTACAAATATATACAACATATGTATAACATAATAAACACATTATAAATATTGATGAATAATATCTTATCAGCAAAAGGTGCTAGCTCACTATGAAAACCTTGAACTTTTTTAGCTGTGGGAATATTTGATATTTTTATTTATATTTTGTGTTGCTTTTTGTAGTTTACCACCCTGAGTTTCTTGGAGGGTAAGGCAGGATTAACCAACAAAAGAAAACAATAATTTGACATTTACATTTTATTAATAAAGATGAATATACGCAAGATGCTTCGTCTGATATCTTAGCAACAAGATGATTCTAGTATGGCAAATGCTCTGTAATTAATATCTGTATTAGATTGTTGTTTCATATAATAAATAAAAGGCACCCACAGTTGCTCAAATGTTTGCTTCTTTTGTCTGTCTTCATGTAAATGAGCAAAATCTGTTAACTTGACCTTTGAAGCTATTTACCACACATAATCCTTTCCTTTTATGTTGGTGCTAGACAGCATCTATTTCGGAGACAAAACTGTTTTTGCTGTCGTTAAAAGATATGTGTGTGTGAATGATTTCTATCATTACATTTCAGATGGAAGGGTTTGCCCTCCACTCCGCCTATGCTGCAAAGCTACAGAAAAAATAGTACCACTGGGTAAAAGGTCTATACAGTGGTACCTCGGGTTAAGAATTTAATTAATTCTGGAGGTCCGTTCTTAACCTGAAACTATTCTTAACCTGAGGTACCACTTTAGCTAATGGGGCCTCCTGCTGCTGTCATGCCGCCGCCGCGCAATTTCTGTTCTCATCCTGAAGCAAAGTTCTTAACCCGAGGTACTCTTTCTGGGTTAGTGGAGTCTGTAACCTGAAGCGTCTATAACCTGAAGCTTCGGTAACCGAGGTACCACTGTAGAAGGAAGTTTGATGTATGAGTGTGGGCTCTCTTCATAATATGGAACCATGATAATGTGGAGATATTATACCCATACAGTAGGCTCTGCTGTACAGGCATTTGCTGCCCCAACGTGTGACCAGAGGCCCACTGAACCTAGCTTCCCTCTTCAGAATATTGCAGCAGGAAGTCAGGTCTCTGCTCTCTTCCTCCACACAATTACAACCACGTCGGGGGAAACACCACAGATGGTTCATAGTCTACTTTTCGCTCTTGAAGCAGCAGCTTTATGACTTCAACAACCAAAGCCTGCTTCTCAGCTAAATCTTTGTACTTGGTGTTGACTGTTGATGGTTGCACCTGGCACAGCTGCCTAGGAGAAAATGCTCAAGCAAGCTCTCATCACCACATGAGCATACTTAACTTCCCATACCATGGCCATGAGTGCTAACATGCTTTCTGCTAGAACACAGAGTAAAAAAAGCCACACATGGAGAATTAAATGACTGCACCATCCCAGTCATGACTCCAACTGATGTAGCAACAGCATATATAACAACTATCAGGACTGATCATTATGCTCTTTGACACCATTTCCTAAGGTTTAAAGATGAATTCTTGTTGGGTCTCTCTCTACGAAAAAGTATGTCTCCCATCTTTGTTTTCCAGCAACCGTTGTTAGTATTCATGCTTTGATGCTCTAGCAAACAGAGATGTTTAGATAATATATTCATATTTCACAGCCAAGGGATTGAGATATGCTTTTTGCATTCCTGTTATCTTTAGTTTTCACCTTGTTAACTTGCTTTTCCTTCCATTGTACTTCAACCAATATATGCATATATAAAACACAAACTTGTACCAGTTTCACCATGTGATGAGGCAGGCTTTTGCCTATAGAAACTCATGTCACAATAAGCCTTCTGGCTTTCAAAATCCCACAGCACTTTTGTCTGTTTGAAAGAAGCCACAGAACATACAACTACCCAAACTGCCCAAGACTCCAGTACTGGGGCTTCCCAGCTCATTTTTATTATTATTCTTGGATAGAACTCTCTTGTACCAAAGTGAATAGGGTAACTCTGGCTCCAGTGTGTACATCAGAGCATCTGTGGGCATACTGGAGATATTGGACTATATAAAATTCTAAAAGAGTTAATATTAATATAGTTCATACCTAGTTTTAGGCTATAGTTTTCCTTCAGTTTTTAACTGCTAGCTCTATTGCCTTTCATATAATGCCAAGCTCCGAAAGCCAGAAAATCTAAAACCCTGGCACACTCTATTTTATAAATATGCCTAAATGGCTCCTTGTTTTATTGTCACAGACCACACAGAGACCTATAAAGAACAACTTCAGATAGTCTCTCTGGTGCCTTTTAAAACTCAGCACCAGCAAATGCTTCTACTGTGTCACTGTAGTTTATGAATGTGAGCATAATGTTTCCCACCGGCATTTCTACAGTATATGTTACATTTTATAATTCATCATTGTTGCCGAAAGCTCTGACATCTTTAAAGGCTGCTTTAAATTTATTTACCAGCAAATGAAAATGTTTATAGCTTTGTTAATTTTAAGAATAATATATATGGTCACATCTCCCTAAGCAAGGCTATGGAAGTAATTCTAACAATGCTATATTTACCTAATGATATTTTCCTCTTGCTCCACTCTATATCTCTCTCAATTTGCTGTAATAAAATTACTCATAAACATTTTAAGAAATTTTTCACAAATGGAGAAAGGAACGGAAAAACAGTTTTTGTACAAAGAGACCCAAACTGTTCCAAAATAAGTTCACTGTGGGTTCAATTCCTTTAGCGTTGGAAAATATCTAAAAGTCTCTGGTGCGGGAATTGAGCCAATTCCCTATTTCCTGCCTAAAAGTCACTGAGAAAGTTTCTGCATAGCATGTGTGTCCATGTCAGCGTCACATGATATGGAGATGATAAACCGTATTGGCCCGAATATAAGCTGCATCCGAATATAAGCCGCACCTTTAAAATTTAAGGGGGGAGGGGAGAGAAAAAGACAATACCCAAATATAAGCCGCTCCCTTAAAATTCTGCAGGCACTCATACCTGTTCCCGTTTTACTGTATGTCTGTTTCAGGAGCAATATTGTAAATGCCAAATGTTGCAAGGTCGTGAATTTAAGCTGCACTTTAACTTTTCACAGTTGGAATTTGGGGAAAAAGTGAACAAGGCCAATACAATTCTGTGGAAGCCACGTAACATTTTCTGCATGTTGTATAGGCAGCCCTACCATTGCAGCTACCACAGGAAACTATTAATTCAGGCTGAGAGTATAATATGACTACATACTCCCAAGTCTCTTCCTGTCCTCCCTTCAATCATCCTCCAGTAGTATAAACAAGAGGGAGATAGAATGCAACTGGGGTGCATGCATACAACTTCATTCAGCCTGAGGGCTCACAGTTGCAGCCACCAACCTTAGATGGAACATGTCAACTATTCCACTGGAGTTTCTTCATAGGCAGTGATGTTATGCATACCACACAGATATTTTTTTAATAACCAATAGATTTCTCAAACTAATTCATTTAGGTTCATCCCAATTATACCTCAGACCTGGACAGGTTTCCTTTATAAATATTTCTGTCATTCATACTTGAAATGAGGACTAAGAAGTACTTCCATTGCTTCTTGTATAATACCATTATTTTCATCTTCTACTCTAGCTCAAGTACAGAAGAGAGACCAAAGACAATCCATCTGAAAACAAAACAAAATGCATTATCCTTACTGTTCGTTATATATAACAAACGAACAAACCCAATGAACCCATGCATAGAGTGAGCTTAAAATGAGAATCTTGTGATTATCTATTATATGACGTACTTAATTATTATGCTTTTGATGTTTTCAAACTAATTCTTGAAGCAAAGCATTATTTTTCAAAAAAAAACCCTTAATGACACATAAAGCATCATTAGGTAAATTCAAACCACATATAAAGCAGAAAATTAGTATTTCACCCGTAGCATAAACGATAATTGTCATTTATGAAGATTATGATACGGCATAATTAAGACCTTTTGTTTAGAGAAGGCTGATGAGAATTTATGCCCAATTGCTGAAAAATGTGGCATGCCAGCATTGATCAAAGTATTAATGGGGGAACTATTAGCTTCCTTCCTTTCTGATTTCATTTCTGTAGACATTCGTCATGAATCTTAGAAAAGAAACGGTTCTGGTCTGTCACAGATAAAACAGTCCTCTAGGAAAATATTTTAATGGCAAGTTTCAACAGCTGTAATCGTCTCAGAAAGGACTGTAGCTCTGAGAAAGGGGTGGAGCACAGCAGCAGAGCACATACTCTGCAGGCAAGATGGCCCAGGTTCAATCCTAGAGGTCAGGTTCAATCTTAGGCATCTCCAGTTGGGTTCAGCCAGTGCTACTCAGAGCACAGAAAACACTGAGCCAGATGGGCTAACAGTCTGATTTGGTATAAGGCTATATCCCTAATGTGACCCCCTTTCCTAATCCAAAATACTTCAAAAAAAACACCAAAAAGTGACATAAGGATAATGCAGATCATTGGCATTATCATAAGACCTCCAATCATGTAGATGTCTAGATTCAGAAGAACATTTGTGAAGTTGTAAGGATGTGATTCTTTTTGTGACAGCTGATCTGGTTATTTCATTTTAAATAGAGCTCAAAACAAAGGCTGAAGCGACTTTTGCATAAACTAAAAGGATAAAATAAAGTAAGAACAGCATCTTTTGTATTGTATTGTCGAGCCACTAAAATATTGAAGCCTCTGGTGTAATGAAATAATTACATGTTGTACAGTACTTGGGGGGGGGGATAGAAAGAGAATCCACAGCTGCTGATTTATGTCCCTCCCCAACCCATGGGTCACCAAATTAAGCTAAGGCTTAATTCCTCCTTCTCAGCTGTAATGTTGCTATGAAACCACTCTTCCCCACTGTAATTAGGCTTGGAAAGAACTTGGGGTTTTTTCGTGCCTAATTTTTGTGAGAGGGGATATTTGTGAATCTACTTTCTGGAGTTTGCAGCTGGGAGGGAAAGCTTCCTGACTCCCCAACTGCTCTCTCCGGGAAGATCACCCCCCAACATTAGGTTTAGAAAAGCCTAATTGGGGAGTGGGGAGTTAGGGAGGGAAGAGCAAAACATGCACACATATGAGCTAAATACATACATACATACAATAAATTTATATGCTGCCCATCTGACTGGGTTACCCCAGGCACTCTGGGCAGCTTCCAACAAATTAAAACACAATATGGCACCAAACATTAAAAACTTCTCTATACAGGGCTGCCTTCCGATGTCTTCTAAAAGTCAGAAAGTTGTTTATTTCCTTGACATCTAATGGGAAGGCATTCCACAGGGTGGGTGTGACTACAGAGAAGGCCCTCTGCCTGGTTCCCTGAAGTATACACTTGTGTGTGTGGCACTATGACAGTTTCTTCTGTTTGCAAATGTGCCCTGCTGCGATAAGCTGTGCCTGAAAAAGGATTTCCTTTTGTTTCATTCCTATGAACCCTATCTTGTGTGGCCAAGAAGAGATTTTTCACCTGGCCTTCATCCATGAAAGGCAACAGGGTTTTTAAATGTTATTTTACCACATTTATCTACTACCTGGATATACACTATTCACAACTGTGTCCCGATACTGACCAGACAGAGGCCCCCTTCAGCAAGGTGGCAGCTGCCTCACGTGTCCAGGGACAAATTGGAAGTTTCAAGTTGGGGTCTTGTTTGTGATAGGCATGAGAGTTCTCTATTAATTGCGTCCAAGCAAAAGAAACTCAGTTTTATAGTGCAACATATATGCAGAAAAGGCATTAATGGTTTGTTTTGTGAATACATTTTCCACCAGTTTGAATGTATTGGAGATTATTATAGTCACTTGTCTGTTCTCTATTTTATTTACAATGACCAATAATTACTTTTTTCTTACATAGAGTCTGAAACTTTTTCCATTTGTCTAAGCTCTCTGTAGCACAAAATGTTGTGAAAACAACTTAAATGCATCAGCAATACTGAATTTATTTCACTCTGCTTTTAAAAATAAAAATTAAAGTTTTGCTTACCAGGAGTTGTCGCTCTACAAGGTGTCCTCTGAAGCTTTCCAGAATATTCCAGTATCTCACCTTACACATGTGCAGTTCTAGACCTGGGACTGTGCAGATGCCGCAACAAACTAGTAAAAAGCATGCTGCTTGACTACTACCTTACGTGAAATCTGAATTTCATTCTAGAGCCCTCCCCACCCAGACACCATTTCAATAGTAGGTGAAAAGTGTTCTCATTCCCTGATATTAACCTTAACAGATGAAGCAACTTGATGGAGCTTGGCATTTGGCTGATCCTAAATTAAATTCTTTGTCTTCATTTTATATAAAGCTTGAATTCTAATAACCAGGGACAGTTACATAACTGCACTTCAAAGCAGCGAGCAAACGAAGCAGCTACAAAGCAACATTTTTGCCTTGGGCAATCACACTCCAGTGACTCATTCAAGTGACCTTATTTGCTCATTAGAAGCTCTAGGTGCAGGTTGCAAATGTCAGGGAGCTTAAATTTACATCTTTAAGAAGTACAGGTACCTGAATTTTAATGCTAATCTTCCTGAGATCTCAGGCCATATCTAACATTATTTACTTAGCTATCCAGTTGACATACTGCTCCATTCCTACTATGAATCTGCATTAGTTTGCCCTTCACCCTAGTTATTAAATTGTTTGATGCTTCATGTAGTATGCAAAACTAGATAGCTTGCAGCTGAGGTAACCCTTTCTCTTTGACCCTTTGCAAAACTTTTTTTTTAAAAGCATCAGGCACTGCAGTGACATTATCATGCACACTGGAGGTAAAGGAACAACCCATTCTTTAAATACAAAATAAGCTGGAAGGAGGAAATTGGAAGTTCACACATCTGAATTTCTTTTTCAGTAAGTGATGAGACTATATTCTGCTTGCTGGAACAGCTCTTCCAACCAGAAAGCACAAATAAAAATAAAATTACAACATGGGGCAACATCACTTGCATGTATGGGGAACTGGAAATTTTCTGAACCCTCTGGGAGGAAATGTTAGGGGCGTGTGGGTTTGTGTAGTATCCATGTATTTCACAGTGTTTATAAACCCACCCTTCATCATGCTGATCTCAGGGAAGGCTAAAAACAAAATGCGGACCTAAATCAAGTAGATTAGCACTACATAGGTCAGCAACACATAAAAATATCATGGGTGAAATCCAACGCTGCATGTACCTTGACATGTGCAACAAGACTCTTCCCCTCTAAAAAGAACCAAATCTTCTTCCAGTGTCCTCAGCTTTTTAGGATTTGCACACACAAACACACACACACACACACTTAAAAAATTATAATACATTACACAGCAGGCAATTGACAAACAATGGGCTAAAAGGACTGTCTCTCTCTGAAACCCTGAGTAGTGAGAAGAAAGCAAAGTGAAAGAGACTTAGGCACAACATGGTTTAAGGCAAAAAGCATATAGCATATGAAAAGTTAGTTAATCATCTAGGAATGCAAATTAAATAGGCACTAAGGGTCATTTAGTAAGCAAATAAGAAAGGACAGCAAAAGCCCTTCACATTATTTCTTCATTTTTGTGTATACCATTTTTTTTAAAGTTCTGGTAAATTTTCTATCCATAATCTTTTAAAGTCCATAGAATGTGAAACGCCATCATTTATTGCCAGAGGGTTGAACACACATTTCCAAGACATGACTGAAAGCTTCATCTACTTGGATGAAATTCACAGCCTGGATCAGAAAGAAGCAGGAGGAGTGAGAGGCCTTCTCAGTATAAGCTGACAGTGCTAGCTATTCTTAAAAGCATGACTTGTGCTGTGTGGATGAGTTTCTCCCTATGTTTTTCACGTCCAGTGGCACCATGGTTTGATGAATACCTGTGTAGGCACTCTAGATGTTCCTTTGAATGCATTTTTCATATACTGTATAAAGTTCTCTTGCACTGTAGGCAACACAGTACTACAGCTATATGAAATGCTCATGTATGGGTGCATTTGTGAAGTCTCAAGAGGACAGAAGCTCTGAGACACAGAACAGGTGCTTTCTGCCATAAATTCCCTGAGTTTTAACTCTGTGGTAGAAGCTGGTTAAATGAAGACACAGGTAACTGTGAGAGTCAATGTCATACATAGAGTCAGAATTGTGCTTGAAGTTTTCATGTCAGTGATTCACCCTGCTGGGAAGTAGTGTGGCAAAAATGGCAACAAAGTTCAGATTATGTATACTTTAACGCATGTGCGTTCCGTGTGTGTGTTTCCTGTTGATGGGTTTAACCCATTTGTGAGTCTTCTCTGTGGAACGTCTTTCCCCATAGAGTTGCATTTGTCCCACTACCCCCATCAACATTTTGATTTAAATTAAATATGCACTTGTTTGTCTAGACATTTGGAAATAGGCAATTCGGGTTTGATGGCCTAGTATAGTCAATGTCTGTTCTACTGATGTAAATTGTTTTTAGCTGATATTATTTTCTACTATTTTTAAAATTACTTTTATTTTAATAGGCTAGAAAAACATTCTATTTTTGACTACGTTGTACAGTGCCCTGGGCTCCTACAGGAGGAAGAATAGAGTACAAATAAAAAAATAAAAATAAAAGATATCTTGTGCATTGGTTTCTCCATTAGGAGATTTATTTTCCCCCCTCTCTTAATATTAAAAAGGCATGTTGAATTTTCTGTAAGCAATTATTTGTGTTGAGAATGTCTGATGTATTTTCACTTCATTAAATCCTAATCTGATTTCCACTGAGTCAAAATAAATGTAGAGAGCACACAAGAAACAGCAGCAAATGCTACCACTGGGTGCATCTCTCAAACAAATTTTCCAATAACATTTGCTTGAATAAGAATTCAGATTTGCTTTGACTAAGCTTATGTTCAGTTCACAGTGTTGAGACTGCATTGATGCCCTGGACAAACTAGCAATGGACCAAATTGATTGAAAACCACTGAGACTTGCGATTCACAACAGGAAAATGGGAGCTAGGGAATTTGACTCAAAAACTGTACACTATAGTGGTCTTGCATAATTCAAGGTGAAAAGTACTGTTAATTCACACTGGATTCTTTTGGTCTTCATCAATCTCATATGTACAATGGAAAATGCCAAGAGTTTACATGCATACTAAAATACAGATAATGCAGAAATATTTTGGTTCTCTTTCCATACACATATGTAAAGTAGGCTAAAATTTAGCTTTCATCTGCAAGCCCTTCTACTAAATACCACCACATGGAAATGATGTCATGGAAAAATTCATAAACAGTCTACCTAGTTTGCCTCTCCAAGGACAGCAACTTCCATTAAAGGAAGAAACAGGGCAGCCAGGGGCCGGCATTTGCATTGGATTGCCCAGAGGGTTAGAGGAGCAAAGAGGCAAGGCATGCAATAGTGCAGAGAAAGGAAAGACAACAGTGGGTTAAGAAAAAGATGCTTAATAATTGGATTGATGCAAGAGGAAGAGGTCTGATGGGCAGACAAGGTACAGGTTTGACAAAGGTAGACTGCAAGGATGAGAGGGAGGTAGCATGCATGTGGGGAAATCTCATGCAGATTCTATGAACAGTTGAGCTATGAGCTGATGGAAGAAAATGAGAAAACAAGGATGCTTTGGAGACTGGGTCCTGCTGACGAGAAAAGCAAACACAGAGAGAGGCTTAAAGAGACATGCTGGAAACTGATTATCAACTCAGGAACCTGTATTCATTTAAAGTCAAAGCCTTCACGCAACACACACAGAGAAGAGAAGTTATAGATGGGCATTATAAAATACCTGCTGCGGCGCTTTGCCCATGTTGGAAACTCGACTGCTACCGACGTGATGAGGCAGAGCAAGAAATAAGCCTATTTACCAAATAAACTTTGGCAGTGCGTATATAGTTACTGAATGCAAACAACAACAACAAAAACCATCAAACATAAAAGCTAAAATTTGCTAAATCCTGGAAGTTACCAATTTTCAAGGTAACTGACAAAGCTGTCATTAAAAGAGTGAGTGAAGTACAACCAAATTATGCATAATTTCACAATGATAAGAAAATACTGAGAAACAACGTAAGGCCCTCCAACGTTGCTATCCCAATAACAAAGAAAGGGTGCAAGGCTCTAAATGCAGATTTGGTTTGAGGAAGGTGGGCATGGAGCAAATTGGTTCCTGTCCCACTGTTGCATGAACACATCCTAGCTAAAGGCTGTGCATTTAAGAGCCTGGGGAAGGAGTCCAATTCCCACGCAAACTGACCCAGACTAGAAGTTCCAAATTAAATGGTTTACTTTGCAAGTGAAGGCCTTGTATAAAATGTAGTCACATCCCAAGGCACAAAAAAACTAATAGCAAGAGTCTGAACATTCTTACTCAGAGGTACCGTATTTTTCGCTCTATAAGACGCACCAGACCACAAGACGCACCTAGTTTTTGGAGGAGGAAAACCAAGGAAAAAAATATTCTAAATCTCAGAGGCCAGAACAGCAAGAGGGATCGCTACGCAGTGAAAGCAGCAATTCCTCTCGCTGTTCTGGCTTCTGGGATAGCTGTGCAGCCTGCATTCGCTCCATAAGACGCACACACATTTCCCCTTACTTTTTAGGAGGGAAAAAGTGAGTCTTATAGAGCCAAAAATACGGTAAGTCCCCATATGTCATGGGGCTTACTCCCAAACTGATATTTAGGACTACAGTTTAAAGATTTGTAACTCTCTTTGTTCAGATGCATAGTTTTTTACCTATGTCTCTCTCATCACTCCAGCTCTCTATTCTCTGCCCACTATTGAACTTTTAAACTTTCTTGGGCAGGAATCTTTTCTTTCTTTTGCTTTGCATATAGAGAAAAGAAACTGCACATTGGTGGTGCTATATAAATTACAGTATCAGCTACAACAGGAGCTATGTGAACCCTACCGCTATAAACACATTTCCCACACATTTGCGTCCATCCATATACTCAAGGATGTTTACCTTATGCATTTTTCCCCACATTGTTCAGCTATTATACAATTAATAAAATGCAAACATACTTTGCGTTTACAAGTGTACATTTTGTTCTAATGGAGAGCCAAAGTAACAGAATTTAAATCAACACTGCAAAAATAAACTTCTAAACAAAACTATATATTGAAGCCAAATTTTAAACAACAGTGAAGACATATCATGCTGTTAGAGGGCCATTATGGCTGTTTTCAGATTTTAAAAGTGGTTTTATTATTGATGTTTTTAGTGCCCATGGAACCTTGGGGAGGGGGAAGAGTAGAATATAAATGTAAATAATAATAATAGTTTACATTCATAAGGTGTAAGCCTCAGGCTTGTGAGCTCCTCTGTCACTTCTCTAGCATGACCACAAGGAGGAAAACATCTCCTTCCTGCTGTTCAATAACTGAGGTTTATCATTAAATTTAAAAAGGGCAAAGAGTGATTAAACTATTGTTTATTGAAACACACCAAGATGACAAATCACAGTTTGAGACAGGCTGGGAGGGAACAACTTGTCCTTCTGGACATAAAAAGGAAGCAGGTGTTTCTAATCTCCTCCTCATGGTTGTGCTAAATGACGTGAGAAGATGAAGGACCAAGTGAGAATGAGGCTCGTTCACATAGTGCTAAACTAAAGTTTAGTGTTGCATCCAAAATGAACTCATAATGATAAACACAAATAGGAAAGGAAAGGATATTTTCCTGGTTTTTCTATACCCACTCTGTAGTCTGTGTAGCTTTTAGATGGGTGGAAATTGAATATAAACAGAAGATTTGCCCTCTCAAAAGCAATAACTTTGTTTGATTCATGTTTTTCACTCACGTAAGCCTGTAAAAGATAAAAAAGGTAGATTTAGATGCTTACTAAAATGATTTTGAACTTAAACCACATAGAAGTAGGGCAATATGTATACCGTCATATTCAATTCAACCAAGGGTTTGTGGAGATGAAAGAAGTTCATGTAAGTGACAGTCTGTCATGAAGTAACTAACTTCATATAAGAATTCAGATTTTAAAAAGCTGGGTAAGCTATAACAGAAAAAAAGGAATAACGAGCCTGCTATAATGCTATATATTTCACTTTAGCTATTGAAAGTGGTGGTATGCATATCTGTGGAGAAAATCCACCACAATGACATCTGAGGAGAAAATTCTTTCAGAGGCCCTGTTATTTACTTCACATTTCTTTTTAAGTGTTCTCTGTTCCTTCTTGCTTCGGCCAACAGCTGGATTGATGGAGATTTATGGCTGTACAGAATTTTACTTTTGACATGAATCTTATAAGCAGTGTCTTTGAGATGCTGCCTGTGTCACTTTTGAATGCTTAATCAATTTCATGTCAATTTTGCTCAGGAGAGGGAAATGGGAAGTATGCTGAGTGAAGAACCTCATTGCTTAAGAAGAGAGGTGTTTGGGGGTGTTGGGCGGTGGGAGGAAGGAACATTCGAAGCAATCCTTCAAGTGGCACACAATACTCTAAACAATTTCAGTTCACTATATATTATACACACCAGAAAGAAATTTTGTTTTATAAAGTGGTGCTTGCTACATGTGCTATTTCAGAGGGCTATTTTGCTTGAACCATGCATGAATTACAGAGGGCTAATTTCAAGCTGGGAGAAGGCTAATGGGTACCTGCTATGTCACTGGAAGACAAGTGCTTGGCATTCACATTGAACTGGGGCAGCTATTAGGTATTAATATCAGAGTTGAATGTTGGGGTTTTAAATCTGTACTGCACCCTGTATTCAGCAAGAAACTCAAAATTAAGCACATACAATGAGAGTGCAATCCAAATCCATTGATATTTGCTGCTAGAAGGGGTTAGCATATGGAGGGAGTGGTCATCCACCAGCCTTTGATGTGGGGGCTCTGTTGCGGCTGCAAAAACCTTTGCTGAAGCGGCAGAAAGAACAAAAGGTAAGAAACTGCTGCTAGTGGTGCTCCTACTGGTGGTATTAGATGTAGGGATGCAAAGCAGGGAATGGGAGCAAAGCAGAGCCACCAGTAGAAGCACTGGTTTCAAAGCTGCACCATCACTGTGAAAGAAACCTGATCTATGGCCCTCAGCTACGTACATCAAGCTGGAGATGGCATAGGGACAAGAAAATTCCACCCCCACCCATCTTCCTCTCTAGCCAGCATGAGCAGCAGAGTTTGGGATGTGGCAGTGGATCTCCGTTCTCATGCTTTTGTAGCCCAGGTTTGGATTGCTCTGTAAGTTGAGTGATGGTGAAGGTACAGTAAAAAAAGAAAAAGTGCAAGAATTAACAACAGGGAAACTAAATACAATTAAGGGCAGATGCAGGAAAGACTCAGATTTACTAAAGCAGGAACTCTTGCCTCTGTTCAAGTCTCACTGATTCAGTAGGACTTGCGATAAGAATGTATAGGATTAGGCTGCACAGCAATACTGGCTCAGAGATCAGAGGTCTGGTTTAAAAGTTATACAGTAATTGACCTCATGGTGCTATTTTTCCTATACGGGCTTTTAAAATCTCTAAAATAATCCTTATTGACAATGTGCTGTCTGCCTATGTTGCAAGAGAAAAGCAGAACATTTATTAATACTGTAACAAACAATTGGTAGAGGCACCAGAACAATTTCGTACTAGTGCGTGGCCAGATAGGCTGCGATGAAAATAAGAACTAACGGAGTCTACTATAACACCACTGGCTATTGCATATCTGCTTTGCATGTTAAATATGAAAAAGGTATTAATTTCCAATGCAAAATCTGGTTGAATCAGAAAAGCAACAAACCATGGATGGTACCTTAGACTAATTGTTTACCTATGAAATTAATTTTCATAAGATGATTCATTCTTTAAAGTTCTGTGGTTATTTTACTGCTGCTGCTTCTCTCTTTCTCCCTGAGTTATAGAGCTGCAAAGCTTTCCAAAAAGTCTCTTGTGGCAGCAACTGTGATAATTAAAAGCTGCAATCCTATCTATTGTCAACACAAGTGCTGACACAGTCTGGGAAACGTGCGTAAAATAGCCTGCAAGGTAGAGCAATGAATGCATACAGCTTGTTAGTTATCTTTTGTTCCTTTAGTATCTTCAGCATCCTTTATTTCTTCATACTTATGTAGCGCTCCTTTACTGCTCCAACCAATTCATATATATTAACTCAGTAACATATGTAAGGAAGGTCAAGAAGGCTAAGGCTGTGAGATATTAAGTAGCCTTAAGCAAGTCCCTGAGTTCATGGCAAAGTGGCATCAGAACCAGGGACTCAACACCTAACATTCTTAGAACCAAGCTTCACATTATGTTTAATCTATATAGAGCAGCTGTGTCTCTAATTTTTCTTAAATTAATTACAGCTGACAAGGAGGGATTGTTGTCGTGATTACGGCTGGGAGAAGAATTCCATCCTCAGCCATGTCTCCCTTGAAAATTGTGCAACACCATGTGGCTCTGAGACTTAGCAAAACAGCTCTCATTGGTGCCAATAAGCATCCTCCCAAGCGGAAGTTGATCTAAGGAAAACCAGAGTGATTGCTGCATGCTTTTCATTACATGTCACATGTCGTTTGATCCTGAATGAGCTCCCTTAAAAACCTAAGGGGGTGTCAGGTCAAAGGCTCAACTAGTCTACCATCCCATTTTCCATAGTGACCCACCAGATCCCACCAAGAAGTACACAGGCAGGAAATTAAGGGACTCACCCCAGCACCTGGTATTCAGTGGCATACTGCCTCTGAACATATAGTTGCCCATTTTCCAACCATACCATGCACATAGGGCTGCACCACTGATTTCATGGTCATTTATTCACCCCTGTCCCTTTCCACATCTCTGTGGCTTAAATTATGTTGTGTATAATATGCCACTTAGTTGTTTTATGGACTAATAGCAGCAGCCTCTTTCTCCTAGATAAGGCCTGGTATTCACATTACTCTCACAGTATGGTAGCCAAGATGGTGGAATAATGAGGGAAGGGCTGCACCAGGTGGGAGGGGCTTATACCATGGTTCCTCCCCAAATCAGCATCCAAGATGAGCCAGTGTCAAGGAGTGGTGCCACAGAGATGCCCTCTGACACGGATATTGCTGACACTTACCAAGATCTTAGAGCTGGGCAAAGGTGAGGTTGGGGATGAGAAGACGCACTGACAACAGTAGTGCTCCCAGCAATGTGCCTGAGCAGTCCCAACCTTGCCACCACCCTGCATCACACTGCTAGGCGGCAGAGACAGCAGTGTTGGGAGGATAGCATTAAAAACTGGTTCAATCCTCATGTGGGGAACAGATTCAATATGGCTTCTCCATGACACACAGGAGTTTGCATGCTACCTTTCAGGTGGGGGAAGGAGTGACGCGGTTGGGTAACATTAGTATCAGCAAAGATACTATTCTGTTCCTCATTACCCTGCCAATGGAATAGCCACACTTCTACCATGCTGTTCTAATCACTGCTGGTAGGTTATGCAAACCACCTGCAGATATCAACATTTCAGCTGCCTTTTCTCCAGATGTATAATTAGCAAGTCTTTCTCCACTGTGTGGAACAGATGAAAATACTTTTAATAATGGTATATAAGTAGAATTTTTGACTCAATTGTGAATGGTTGGATGCAATGATTTCATCAATTTTCACACTCAGTTGCTGCCTGATTTTCAGGGTTCTCCCCTCAGCCCCTGCATGCCTCTATTCAGGAGAGCTCCCCAATTTCTAGCATATGATTTGCAGGAAGCTGCCAAATGCAAGAGAGAGATGCAAAGTCACCTTTTGCCTATTCCCTTCCACCAGTATTTGAATACCTCTAGCTTAAGTATTTTACAAATAAGGCTGCATAATATGAAAACATTCAAAGTGTTCCTCATTTAAGTAAATTACCGGGCAACATGAAGCTTGCTAATGGGAGCTAAGAATAGTAAGAAAGTAAGAAATGTAGTACAATAACTGAACCTGGCAGTGAGTTTATTTGCAGTCTAGTTCTAAAGTTAAGTGGAATATTGACATTATGATGACAAACATTTAACAATTTATTGAAAGCTAAAAGCATTTTCTAAAAATAAGCACAGTTATTATTATCAAACAAATATGTCAAAATAATTTAAACATTAGATGAAATCTAGACAGTTTTATTACTGGGCATAAATAAAATAAAATATATCAAATGGAGAGGAAAGAAAAGATCTTTCTTTTCATGGTAAACAGGAGACTGTTTTTCATTGTTATATGAACACAACATCACCACTCATACATTTTGAAAATATGTTAAAAGGAGAAAGCAGAATATAAAAAATTGTTTTATTTTCTTTTCAAATGCAGTTTACTATTAGAATTTCAAACATGCACAATACTTGTGACAAATGCAAAAAACTTAATGTATATACTTTACCGGAGGTGATGAAAGCCAGCCAAATCTTTCTTCCAACTTGTTCATATCTCTGTCGAATTCATTGAGGAATCGATAGCGAAGAAGCTGATCATCAGCTAAATGAAACTGTCTCCTGGCATAATGGTAGCTTTCATTATTGCCTTGTCTGGGAAAGTCTAACCATTCTGGATGCCCAAACTCGTTACCTATATTAAACAAAACAAAGATAAAGAGATACAATATAAATACGTCTGCGATAGTTAACACCTCTCCAAGACACATTCAAATGCATAGTTCTTAAAAATACATACTTAAACTATTTTTCATTAAATATTTTTAATGCAAGTTTTCAGGTCTTTGAACCAGGAGTGGGCAACTTTCCAGAGGCCACATGCCAACGGTGGAGGGTCAAGACACCATATTTTTTAAAAAAGACAGTGTTGACTCTGAGAGTCCTAAAAGCAACGAATGATCCACTAAGAAGATCAGAGACTAGACAAGAGACTACGGTCGGCGCCAGCGTTTAATGGCGGTCTTAGCCTCGAGCTCCGAGGCAAGACTGCTCCGTAAAGTTCGGGTCTGACCCGCTACGGCGAGCGGGGGACCCCTAAAATCACAGGCGCTGAAGCCTGTGAACAAGGAGATTCGGTGGGCACCTTTGCGCCCCCCGGTATCGCGAAGGAGCCTTTTTAAAGGCTCCGGAGCGGCATCGGGTGTGAGCGCGGTGCTGAGGATCGCAACCCAGCTTACGGAGTGAAGCCGCGTCGCCATTGACGGAGAGCGCCGATTCCTTCCTGAAACAACCGATTGGCAACATTACCCGTGAGTAAGATCTGCAAACTAAATGGGACTCTAAAAGCAATTTAAGAAAATTCGGCTGAAAACGGGAGAGGTAGAAAATAAGGAAGCCAGCCCTCCCGGAACTGCACGACCGATTGAGCAATGGAAAAACAAGCTATTTTTAAAGGGAACCTTTCTATTTAAGAAACCTTATTGAACTCTTGATATTGGAAGAAATCCCCCCCCCCCACAGGCAGGTGAAGGGGGGAAGAGGACTGTGTAAATCTAATCTGCCAGAGGACAGGGGGTTGGGGAAAAAAAGTCTTCCGCTGCCGAAGCCTCTGATCAGGCTGCCGGGAAAAAAACAAGCGCCAGGAAAGTGAGCTGTCAGAAAATGAGCTGTCAAAAAGCTGGTGGATACAGAGGCCAAACTTAATTGAAATAAAATAACGGGACTTTAGGTAATTGAACTTATAAGATATTGGATTTGAAACAAATAAGGCTTTTGGCTGGACTTTTGCTTGGTGGAACTTTGCATTGGCTACTTGTTTCCCTGTCTTTTGTGTTGCTATTGTCGCCATTACTTGGATACAATTTCCCCCTCTAGAGGACTAAAAGAGAGAAACAGTTGCACTGTGATAGAGACAGAGAAGTGGGATTTTCCACTTGCAACTTTCCTGTGGGAACGACCTTGAGTTATGAGCACTCCACAGGAGGAAATAACAACAAGAAGCAAATCAAAACAAACTCAAAAGCAGACCCAAAGAAGAGGCTCCACATCAGGAGCTACAGTTGTACAGGAAAAAGGAACAACAGCATCAATGGAATCTATGACACAGGCACTGCTTAGAATAAACAAGTCTTTAGAAGCACTTACCAAGCAGTCCACAGAGAACTCTAGGAAATTGACAGATAATTCTAAGAAATTGACAGAGCTGACAACAAGACTAGACCTGAACACAACGGCAATTGCAAATAACACAGATTCTATAAACCGTCTTGTGCAAGAATCTACAGAAACGAGAAAAATAGCCGAGAGCGCAAGGAGCACAGCCGAGGACACCAGGGGAAAGTTTGTACCCATTGCAAAGAAAGTCAACGAACATGATTCAGCTTTGGCCTTTTTGGAGCTAGAGAGGAAAAATAAGAATTTGAAATTAAGATCAGTACCAGAGGAAGAACAGGGTAACCTGGGAGACTTCCTGACAGATAAATTCCAAGAATTTTGGATTGATGAACTAGGAGGGGAAGAGGAGCAGGAATTTGCAATTACCTCAGCCTTCCGGATTGGCAGAAAACAAGGCAAGAAACCAAGGGATTGTTTAATCACCTTAAGATCCAAAGAAGAAAGGGATAAAATACTGAACCTACATTTCCAGAAGGCCCTGATTGTTAAGAATTCCCAGGTACAGATCTTCAAGGATATTCCTAAGCACTTCCTAGAGGTGAGGTTTCAATTTAAGACTTTAGCAGATTTGCTGAAAAAATATAATATCCCATTTAGGTGGGAATTTCCACAAGGATTGTCCTTCAACTTCAAAGGGAAGAAAATTAAGATCAAAACAACTCAAGATAAAGACCAATTTTTGGAGAAATACTTTGAGGACTTTGAGAAAGGAACTGTAGAAGAGAGGGAAATACCAGATATAGCAAATCTATCATTTGGACTTGCCCCAGCACCTACTGACGAGGAACAAGAACTTGGAGCAGTCGGCGGAAAAGCAGCCCAATAACAGAAATGTCTCTGCAATTTTTGAGTTGGAACTGTCACGGCCTGAACCATCCCCGAAAAAGAGGACAGGTGTTTCATATACTAAAGAAAGAACATCTAGATATAATATGTTTGCAAGAAACCCATATTGCCAGGATAAACAGAAAACTTTTGATAAATAAAAGATTGGGACAAGAATTCATTTCTTCTGACAAAGTTAAGAAAAGGGGAGTTGTGATTTATGTGAAAGAAAAATTAGAACCAAAATTAATTTTCAAGGATGAACAAGGAAGATTTCTGGCAGTGGAAATTCAAATTCAAGGAGAAAAAATTCTGATTGTAGGAGTTTATGCACCTAATGAAGGGAAGGCCGAGTTCTTTAAGAAGTTGCATGAGACGTTAATGGATTTTATGGACTTTAAAATAATATTTATGGGAGATATGAACGGAGTAGTCTCCACAAACATGGATAAAGCGCAGAGACAAACGATTTCCAAGGATGGGAGACTGCCAAAGACTTTTTTTGAACTGACTGACACCATGGACTTGATTGATATCTGGAGAACAAGGAACCCTCTAGAAAGAGAGGGGACCTTCTTCTCTGAAGCAAAAATGACATGGACCAGGATTGACCAAATATGGATTTCCAGCAATCTGGCACCAAGGGTTAAAAAGACAGAAATCTGCCCAAAAACTTGTTCCGATCACAATGCAGTAAAGATGGAAATGAAGCTGACAACAACTGGAACCTTCAGATGGAGAATGAATGACACCCTGTTTAAAGATGAAACAATCTACAAAAAGGCCCAAAAGACATTGAAGGACTATTTCGAGATAAATTTAAGATCAGAGGTGGAAAGAAGAATAATATGGGATGCAAGCAAGGCCGTGATGCGAGGTTTCCTGATTCAGCAAAACTCCATAAAGAAGAAACAACAGAATGAGAAGAAGGAAAAAATCTGGAATCAAATAAAAGAAGGAGAGAAGAAATTGAGGTCTAAACCTAAATCTCAGGAGATTCTAAGAGAAATAAAGTACTATCAGACTCAATATATGGAACTGGTGAATGAGGAGATAGAATGGAAAATAAAACAAATGAGGCAAAAATCATTTGAATCAGCAGATAAATGTGGGAAATTGCTATCATGGCAACTGAAAAAGAGACAAAAGCTGAACACCGTGACATCCCTAGAAGTGGATGGTAAATTTATCAATAAACCAAACGAGATTAGCAATTGTTTCCAAAGTTATTTCAAAAAGTTATATGCTCAAGGGCCAAAGAAAGAACAAGAGATTGAAGAATTCATTAAAAAATATGGACTCTCAAAGATTTCTGAAAAAAGCAAGAGGACTTTAAATGAGAAAATTACAGACCAAGAAATAGAGGGTGCCATCCAAAAAATGCAACTGGGAAAATCACCAGGACCAGATGGACTGACGGCCAGATACTACAAAGCATTGAAGGAATGGTTAATACAACCATTGAAGGAAGTATGCAACCAAATCTTAGAGGGGAAAAAGGCTCCCGAATCGTGGAAAGAGGCATTCATCTCACTTATACCAAAGACAGAAACTGAGAAACACCAAGTTAAGAACTACCGCCCTATATCACTCTTAAATGTGGATTATAAAATTTTTGCAGAAATTTTAGCAAAAAGATTTAAAAAAGTGTTATTAGAGGAGATTCATAAAGACCAAACAGGCTTTCTCCCAGGGAGATATATGTCAGACAATGTGAGAAATATTATAGATATATTAGAACTCCTGGAGATGGAGATAAACAGAAAAGCAGTGTTGATCTTTGTGGATGCGGAGAAAGCCTTTGACAATATTTCTTGGACCTTTCTAAAGAGGAATCTCCATGGGATGGGGGTAGGCCATAATTTTGAAAATGGTATAAGTGCAATATACTCTGAACAAAAGGCTAAATTAATTGTGAACGGTATGGTTATGGATGAGATTCCAATAGAAAAAGGGACACGACAGGGATGCCCAATATCCCCTCTATTATTTATATCTGTCCTGGAGGTATTATTGAACATGATCAGAAGGGACCAGCTGGTAGAAGGGATAAGACTCGGAACTAAACATTATAAGTTAAGAGCTTTTGCAGATGATCTAGTTTTAACTCTGCAACAACCAGAAGCCAGTACGAAAAGAGCTTTAGAACTTATTGAAATATTTGGTCAAGTGGCAGGTTTTAAATTAAACAAACAAAAGACGAAGGTGCTGGGGAAAAATCTAACGATCGAGGAAAAAGATAGCTTTCAAAGAGAAACCGGTTTAGAAATAACAAAAAAGGTGAAATACCTGGGGGTGAACTTAACATCAAAAAATGTGAACCTATTTAAAGATAACTATGAGAAATGTTGGTTGGAGGTGAAGAAAGATCTCGACATATGGTCTAGGTTAAGACTCTCCTTGTTAGGCCGAATTGCTGTTATTAAGATGAATGTATTGCCGAGAGTGTTGTTTTTATTTCAGACATTACAAATTTTGGACAAAATGGACTGTTTCAAGAAGTGGCAGAAAGATATATCTAATTTTGTCTGGCAGGGCAAAAAGCCCAGAATAAAATTTAAGATTCTAACTGATGCAAAGGATAGAGGGGGCTTTGCCCTGCCGGACTTAAGACTTTATTATGAAGCAGCAGCTTTTTGCTGGCTGAAGCAATGGCTACTTCTTGAGAATACAGACATTTTAGATCTAGAAGGATATGATAACAACTTCGGTTGGCATGCATATTTATGGTATGACAAGGTAAAAGTGCATAGAGGTTTTAAAAACCATATTGTCAGGAAAGCATTGTTTAATGTATGGAATCGTTATAAAGATTTGTTGGAAAATAAAACCCCCAGGTGGTTGTCACCCCTGGAAGCTAAAGCGGTAAAAAAACTTAATATGGATTCAGACTGGCCAAAATACAGTGAAATCTTGGAATATGATGGTGAAAAGCTCAAATTACAGAGCTTGGAGAAATTAAAACCTAAAGTCAGAGACTGGTTACATCACCAGCAGATTAATGAAACATTTAAGCAAGACAGGAAAGTAGGATTTCAGAAGGAGAGGTCAAAGTTAGAAACGGAACTATTGGAGCCCAATACTAAGAATTTGTCTAGAATGTATAATTTGCTGCTGAAATGGAACACCCAAGATGAAACAGTTAAATCAGCAATGATTAAATGGGCACAAGATATTGGTCATGACATTATGTTTGCGGACTGGGAAAGGTTATGGACCACAGGCATTAAATTTACGGCATGCACTGCCTTAAAAGAGAATATAATGAAAATGATCTATAGGTGGTACATGACCCCAGCCAGGCTAGCAAAGATATATCATTTGCCCAGTAATAATTGCTGGAAGTGTAATGAATGTGAAGGAACTTTTTACCACCTTTGGTGGACCTGCCCAAAGATTAAGGCCTACTGGGAAATGATCTATAATGAAATGAAGAAAATTCTCAAGCGGACATTTGCTAAAAAACCAGAGGCTTTTCTCTTGGGCATGGTCGACCAAATGGTACCAAAGGAAGACAGAACATTCTTCATGTATGCAACCACAGCAGCAAGAATTCTACTAGCAAAATATTGGAAGAAGCAAGAACTACCCACTCTGGAAGAATGGCAGACCAAGGTGACAGAATTTATGGGATTGGCAGAGATGACCGGCAGAATCCGAGACCAGAGGAGAGAGACGGTGGAAGAGGACTGGAGAAAATTTAAAGTTTATCTTAGGAACTGTTGTAAAATTTTGGAATGCTAAAATGTCAAGGGATATAAGATAGAGAATTATAGCTGTTAAATCTTAAATTTAAATAAAATATAAAGAGAATCAGTTATGAATTGGAATGAAGGATTGCTAGAAATGCTGTCTTAAAAAAAAATAAGGGTGCAGTGAAGGGAAGGCTTGGGGAAGTCGTGTTATGTATGTTATTGTATGTTATGTTTTAGTATGTTATGTTATGTCATTGTATGTTATGTTATGTTTTTATTTTGTTATATTTGTGAAAATGAATAAAAAATATTTAAAAAAAAAATAGACAAGAGACTACTGGATGGGTGGGTGTTCCTTTGTCACCAGAGCTGTGGACACTGAAAAAGTTGCACTTTAACCATCCTATGAACAGCTGGGAAGTGAAATCTAAAGTAAATAAATTGGCAGGTGGCTTGTTTGACTTGCTTGCAAAAGTATTCTAAGCAATGTATTCTCTCCCATGCTAGCTGACGATGATGCGGCTTGTACTCCAACAACATCTGGAGATCCCAACATGGGGAGAACTGTGTTACATGACGTTAGAGGGAGGAATCTTTCCTCCTGCATATTTCAGACATTGAAATAAAGTGTGTTTTAATCTGAGGATGTTATATAAACCAAATATTAATGTATGATCAGGCCAGCACATTTAACAATGTTTGCTTTTTGAATGCAACAGATGCATTAGATTGGTTGGCTTCTCCTCTTGCCCACAAACGAGGATCAGTCCTTCCCAATTTGGTGGTCTGCAGATGTTGCAGAATTAAATGTCCATCATCCTCAACCACTGACCATGCTGGTTGGAGCTGATGGGAACTGAAGTCCAACCTACATCTGAAGGGTACCAGGTTGTGGAGAAAGACATCTATTTCATAAACTCAAATAGAAAGACAACTTGGAGAGTTCATGCATGGAGTTTTCATTTGAGGCCTTTCCTGAGGTTTTCATAATTAGGAACCATAAAGGAAAAATACAGACCATTGTGGGAGAATCTATGCTTATAAAAATATGTTTCTAAACACTGTTCATACTTGGAATACTAGCTAGAAATATTAGCTAGGCCAAAAAAACAAATCCATCATAAAAGAAAGCAAAAACAAGGCACAAAACGCAAATAGTTTTGAATATTGCCACTTTGTAAATGAACCACCAAGCAGCAAATTAAATTTCATCTTGACATATGCAGCCATTAAGCTCCACATTCAGAAAAAAGCAAACCATCACAAAACACTAACATAAGTATGAAGTACTGTGCCTGAATCACAGAAAAACAGTGAAAGTGACCTTGGGCTAATAATGGATTGAAAATATGATGAAAATGTTGGGAGAGTATGATAGTGAAATTTGCATCAAATCAAAACAAGAATGCTCATTATATAAAAATGGTATTATATGATGGTATTATATGATGGTATCCAAATTCAGATGGGTGCTATATACAATGTATGCATACATTCCTATCTCATGTGTGCTAGGTAAGGTTAGGAAAGACTTGAGTGATGTGAATGAAAAACAACATGTATTTTGGAGACGGGTATAAAAGACAAAAGGTAGCTTAAATAAAAAAAATTAAAAGCCTTGTAGAATTTCAGATCAACGTAACATTTTAGCCTTAAAAAGAATGCACTCTCAGGTTTAATCTCTGAAAAGAAGCATGAGAAAAATGTAGTACACATGGATTGTCTAGAAAATGATGCTGGGAGAAGCTGTACTTTTCTAGTCTACATTAGGAGGGGAAGAGGAAACAGGAGACAGACAGTGGCAGAGATGGTGATGATGATAATAATAAAAAATTCTTATAATTTCCCACCCACCTGACTGGGTTGCCCCCATCACCCAGGGAGGCTTCCAGCAAAAATACGAATAAGACAAACAAAAATACAAATAAAACTTCGCACACGGTTACTCCAGACTAACCATAAGTTGTAACCAAAGTTTGTCTTTGGGTTTATGGCTTAGGGCTTATCCAGGAAAACTAGATGACAAGGCTGGGTTTGAATGATAAACTAACCAAAAACAACAGCTTAGCTTAGTGTAGCACAGTAGCCAGAAAGGAGCAACGTGGCTGTGATCTCTCCCAGATCCTGCACATTTGCACTCAACCATGGTTTTGCTAAGCATGAAATGTGAACCAGGCTACTGAGTTTAAACTTAACTGTGATTCTGGCTGCTTTGAGAAGTAAACACTTAGCCTTTCATGCCTAAACTTTAGCCTGAAATGAACATAATGCTATATGCATGAACCTTGCGCTTGTCATTGCTCACTCACCTCTCCTCATTCAGCACTGACACAAGGAGATTGGGAATTTTTGTTTCCATTTCCCAATGAAGAATCACACCCAACTGTAATTAATCATAACTATAGTTTATTGACGACTTCATTATACACCTTTAGTTGCCAGGCAAAAATGTTCCTTTTAAACCAGGCCTTTGGTTGATCTGATTGACATCCTATGCCCTTTTAAAATGTGGCTCTTTTTTTAGGGGGGGTGTGTAACTGGGTTGTTGTTTTTATTTTGATTACCGTATATATATTGTGGTTTTTATTATGTTGATCTTGTTCTGTGAACCGCCCTGAGACCCTCCGGGTATATAAATTAAATAAACTATTGTTATTAAAAGTAGGCATGACTAAACCACAGTTGCCCAGGCTTGGACATAACAATGAACAATGAATTAATTAAAAATAGAACACAATGCTTCTACATTTCCAGTGGCTATTCCTGAAGAGCAGGCCAAAGTGAGCAAGGCTCATTCTGATAAAGTACAGCTTAGCTTTAAGTCTGAACAAAGCACCTGTAGTCTTTATTCTGCACTTGGCCATTAGAAGATTTAGCAAAATAATGAAAAACAAAAAATATCCTTTATAAAAGGGAAGATAGTATAAGACATAATTTTATTTTTATTTTATTAAATTTGCACCCCAGCCTTCCTCCTAAAGGAGCCCAGGGCAGCAATGTGGTGTCAACACTGCTCCCCACTCCACCACTCAAAAAAGCCCTCACATGTCAGCATTCTGGAAGCCCATGTGTTATTTGTAAGATGCAAACACATAGACAAGCTAAACCAGAATGATGTTTCTTCAAGCCAATGCTACAGTTCCCTGGAATGCATGGGCACCACAGTAGGTTTTTATCACAGGATCCAGCCAATGGATAAAAGCAATATCTCAGTACTTGATGCAGTATTTTCAAGCAGAAGGCCCTGGGTTCAATCCCTGGCATCTCATCTTAAAAGAATCAAGTAGCCCACCCCCAACCTCTCTCACCACCTAGGGAATATAACAAGTGAATAGAAAGAGAACCCACACAAGTGACGCTGAGACAAAATCTCACACGTACAGTGGTACCTCAGGTTACAAACACTTCGGGTTACAGACTCCGCTAACCCGGAAGTTGTACCTCGGGTTAAGAACTTTACCTCAGGATGAGAACGAAAATCGCGCGGTGGCAGCGGGAGGCCCCGTTAGCTAAAGTGG
This sequence comes from Podarcis gaigeae, assembly GCF_964106915.1. Taxonomy (NCBI): domain Eukaryota; kingdom Metazoa; phylum Chordata; class Lepidosauria; order Squamata; family Lacertidae; genus Podarcis; species Podarcis gaigeae. The sequence goes on from NC_139677.1 coordinate 63,650,897, forward strand.
TGCCTCAGGTTAAGAACGGTTACAGGTTAAGAACGGACCTCCGGAACGAATTAAGTTCGTAACCAGAGGTACCACTGTACACTAAGTAGAATACTAGAAGCATTCCCACCCCACCCCACCTCTTTCCTTATCTCACAACAAACGAAACTGATCTGTAGAAGACACAATGCATGCATTTTTGTAAACTAAGAAATCTTTAATAAAATTTTTTTTTAAAAAAAATAACCAGGTAACAAGTGATGTGAACAATCTCTGCCCACTGTTAGTCAGAGCATACTGTGACAGATGGACAAACACACAGCTGCTTATGTGGTTGTCACTTACAAATGGTAGCCTTCAAGAAAAATATCTGCAGGATTCTCCTTTTGTTTTTCATTTCTTGCACAACCAGCAGCTTTAACAAGTGGGTAACTGAAGATTTCTGAGCACTAAAGTACTATTGGGATTTCTTTCTCTGTAATTAATTTCTTTTCCTCCCTCCACTTCTATGTAAAGGTCCAAACTATAAATTGACAACGAGCCAGCTGCTATAAGTGATGGAATGTGAGACAACAATACTAATTGGGAGTGGGGGAGAAAACTCCATTAGCTTAACATTTTGATTAGTAGATGCTTTTATTTCACAAAACTATAATGAATATTAATTTCACATAGGAATTAATTGAAGTATACCACTGTGTATATGTGCATTTGTGAATTACGATTTTCTATGCAGACATCAATGAATAAACTGATATATTAAAAACAGCCATGCTGATGCGCAGTTGTAAGGGAATCTGTGTATTAGTGTTGGCAGTACATGGTGCTGGCAATTTACCAGTCATGGATTTAGAAGGTATACTAAAAATACATTTAAAACTCTTGCATAAAATTACAGTCCTTTGTTAGTGCCTGTTAGGACTGTGGAAAAAGATGAACATCTGGCATCTTGGACAAGTAATGCTCTGCAGTTCCTTTCATGCCATGAGCTAAGGGGATCTTTTTAAGGAACACATCTGGGTCCCTGAAATTTTGCTGATTCTATAATGCTTGCATTTGTAGACAACCCTCTTACCCCGGAATATGCCCAGGATTCAAGGCATCCATTATCCTGAAACCTGAAAGTGAGCATTTGGCCCTGTTGACCAGAAAAGTCAGGAATATTATTAAGGAAGGCTATGCTTTTTGTTATGTTTTTGTCTCAATGTAGACCTCTATTGTAAGTAAGCTACCAGCATCTCAATAAAATTGTAAGTGTTCTATGGATTGATACTAGCCTAAACAGTAGGATTTAGAAATGAATTTACCTAGAGTTGAAGCCAAGACAGAGGCACCTACAGTGTGTTGATGGAACATACCAAACATCTTTGAATCTAGAATGGCCCTCTAGTGCAATTTTCCAATATCAGGTTATGTTTCCCAGAGGCTGCAAATTTAAAGCAGGATGAGGATGGTTCAACTGGCAACACCTTTACAAGTGATTTAGTTCTCCTGAAACAAGAGGCACTTCTTTTTGTGCTTTAGAAAATGATGAGTGTTTATTTAACGCAGCCACAGTGCTGAAAATACAGAAATCGTTACATTTCAAGAGCCAAATGATTTTACATTGTTCTTTGCTATTATCGTCATATAGTTCTTTAAATATATAGTTAACATGAAAAGCATAAAGCAGCACTGCTCTGAGAAAGCAGTTCATCTAGAAATGCCATCAGCACGTCTACATAGCCCGGGGATCCACCAGATACTTAATTATACTACAAAGAGGACTGAAATAGGTGTCAAAATTGACAAGCAACAAAGCTATCTGGGAGCTTCACAACTTGGTGCAAAAAATGTGCAAAACAACCCTGTCAAGATATTCCAGCAAACTCCCCCAGACTAGCTGTCTCTAAAAAGAGCCATTAAACTTGTCATTTTTAAAAATAGAAAACTTTTGAACATCCCAAGTGACAGATGTCAAGCTTCATGAATGCATTAATATTCATGAAGCAACAGACATTCAAAATTACAAGCCAGGATAATTTATATCCTGATTCTTATGCCGTTGCAACCCACCCCAAACCCTCAGACACGAAGCAACTACTAAATCCAAACGTTTTATATAGCGCAATACTTCACACTTATTTCAAAGCTGACATGGAGAAGAGATACATTCTTGTTGATAAATAGAGTTTACCACTGTCTAAAAGGACTATGATGACAAAAAATGCGTCAGGGGGAAGAGCAAAGAAATGGATCTTGTGCCAGATGCAGGAAGTTTCCCAAACGGAGGGAGCATTCAATCCCCTTAGGGCCTTTAAAGGAAATTAGTTTACTGCATGAAGAATGCATAGACTTTGTGGAGAATCCCAACCACTTTCCCCAAGATAGTATGACAGTTGTGGGGAAATCATATTTCTCCCAAGCACGCCATCTGCTACTTGCTGATAAAGGGAAGACATGATTTCCGTCCCAGCTAGTGCAATCTGTAGGGCTTTATGGATTGTGGTTCTGCAGATGCCAAGGGCATGTTTTGGGTAGTGTCTCGCTATCACTGGAGACCAGAGATACATCCTCTCCCTTCACCACCACCCTGTATCTGAATCGTTTAAAAACCTTTTAAGGAAAATAATTTACTTTATTTATCTTGCCTGCTAGAGGTTAACCTCTCTCCACCACACTACTGTAGCAGGAACACTCATAAAGACTTTTAAAATGTAAAACAAAACTAGGTAGATATTTTGTGGGCATTTTTTCCTTCCGCACAATTCAGCAGCATACCAAAGGTAAGCCAGTTAGTTGCAAAAGGTATTTCATTTCTAATTCCAACTTCGCTAATAAAGATATGGGGAAATCCTTAATAAGTAAGGCTTGTAGTTGGAATGTGTCCCAGATTCTATGAAACCACTGCTTAATCTTTATAAATCGACGAACATTTAAAGCAATATGCCAGTGCTGAACGAAAACATGCTATTTCAATATGACTACCATTCAAACAAACATTTAAAACCATATTTCTACAAGTCCAGGGGGCAAGAGAGAAACACTACCACTTAATGCTCATAATGCAAAGAACAACTGATGACTAAGGCTGCAATCCTATATACACTGGCCTACGTTCATATTATTAAAACTTATTCATCACTTTTTTCTTTTTCTTTTGCCAATGCAACCCAAATTGACTTACGATAATGAATAAACAACATACATTAAAGGCACCATAGAATAAAGCATAGAAAAATCTAAAGCACATTCTTGTTTTTAAAAGGCAGGATTATTGGTCCATGCTCATCTATACTGAAATGCAATGGCTATCTAGAGTTTCAAACAGGAATCTTTCACAGCACTATTTAGATGCTGGGGGTCATCTAAAAACATCTGCTTACTACTGGGCTACAGGCAGTCCTTCCTCTGAAGATGCTTCAAATGTTTTGAAAATAGCCACCATTGAACACAAACACCTTTTGAGCAAACATTCATTGGCTTATACTGCACCAACAGCTCACGAATTAAGCAATGTTTCAACCAGGTATAACTTTTTAAAATAATTATCTTAGTTATTATTTTAATTATCTTAGTTAATGATTCCCTTATGGGTTCAGTCAGACGGTTTAAAATTGTGGGCCCCTGTGTGCAGCCCTCACTGGGATCCTGCTGAGTATGGAAAATGGTAAGAGCCACTATTTTGTCTTCTGTACATGAAAATTTGTGTTTGATCACACAGAGTTCAGTAATAGAAGATGCCATAATGTATCTGCAGATCCATTTCTGTGCAAACGGGCATGCAAGAATAGACACAGATAATGTTATGACTGTCATTTTTTTTCTACCATGTTGTTGATTTTAGCAAGGTGGGTAAATATATGTAAGTATCAAGTAATGTGGGTGGTACTAGTCATGGAACTGTCATCTTGTACATACAGGTACACAGTGGAATGAGTCCCATAAATTAAAGAGCCTGGTTATTTTTTTAAAAATCCAGTGTGAGCCAGAAAGCATCAATGCAAAAAACTGCAACTGAGTCAGTACTAACATGCCATTTAAAAATGCCACTCTTTGTCTATGATATAAACTACTCTGTTTAGTAATTAAAAATATAAAAAACTTGCTGGAGAGAGCATTTGTGTATATTCAGTGTTGTCGAATATATTTCCATTAGCCTTGGCAACTGCATCACCCCAGGAATATCTTACAGGTAAAGAGCATTGCGCAAACTCCCACTCAGTCATGAAGCTCACTGGGTGAGCTTGGGCCAGTCACTTCCTCCCAGCCTAACCTAACCTTCCCTACAGAGTTGTGAGAATAAGATGGGGAGGAGGAAGCATGTATACCCCCTTGAGCTCCTTGGAAGAAACTGAGATTTGAATGTAATAAATAAAATAAACACGTGAGTCTGCCTGATACCAGGTCAGACTTTTTGTCCATCTAATTCGGTATAATCCCTCCAGCGTTCTCCAACCTACTGCCCTCAAGATATTTTGGACAACTCCTATCATCCCTGTCACCTACCATGAACTGAGGAACACAGTTCGCTAGTGTCTTTCACCTGATCCAGTCCTTTTAACTGGAGATTTCAGGGAGGAAACCTGATACGTTCTGCAAGAAAAGAATGCTGTCTACGACCCTTATTCAAGGCCCATAGCACTCATGAAGCTCTCCTGGCAAAGCAATCTATGCATGGACGTCTTCCTTCATTTAAGTCAACAGTTAGCATCTCTTACTCAGGAGCTTTGGGTATATATTACAATTTGATACACAATAGGCTCTGGACTGAATGCTATGCCTTTTAAAATGTAAAGGGGGAACTCTTTTTCCATTTATTTTATAAAATTCTTGCATTTGATGAATACATTTATCTTACTGAGCAAATGAAAATTGTCCAAATATAGCTCCCCTACATTTCGGAAGGAGATGCCTTCTTTTTCTAGAACTACATCAATTTCAGCCCTTAGCAGAAAGGCATTTAAATTTTTATTGTATTCTCTTACCTCTCAGCAAAAGAATTTACAAGGCAAACATTAAATAATTCTTCATGGATATTCAAAGTTAGATGACATATCTGTATAGTATAGAGTAGCACAGATAAAAACAAAACAAATGCTTATACTGACAGTAAAGAAAGACATTTTGCCAAACCAATCCTACTGCTTTAGGATGACTGCTGCAATAGGGATGGGCTGCACAATGAGATTGTGGGAAATGTGCAAAGAACTAAATCCATATTTTGAGTGCATCTTAATTTTATCAAATACAAAGTTCAAAACTACTGCAGAGAAAGAAAATTGTCTATCTGCAATTACACTCCACAGGTATTACTCCATCTGAAAAGACAATAAAAGGAGCCTATAATGAGATTTCTAAATATAAGTGCAACAAAACAATATGTATAACCAAAACAAATGACCCATGTTGCATGGATATCAGATGAAGCTGGACATCCTATTTGATTCCTTTCAATGTGTCATCTTGTCAAGATGTATTTCAGGAAGAAAAACCTAAGCACACAGTGAAAATGTATAATACATCCATTTGCAGGAATTTACATGGCTCAGCAGTAAATACAAAGTACAGGAGAAGCTGAAATATATTTTCTTCATCTATTTTTTTTAAAAAACAACAACATGAGATTTTTAGGCAAAGCTGTCCCAAAAATGATTGCTATAAATAACAGCAAGGTAGAAGTTAAAAGCTTGAAATGCTTTTTTCCCTTGCCAGTGAGGGTTAGAGATAGCTTAAAGAAGTTGAGCAAATTTGTGTGTTTTTAAACATATGTGAACTAAAGCTGCTCTCATTATTTACAAGGGTAAAAGCTTATCAGTTTACAAGATGCCCAATTAACTTACTGTTTTTAATTCCCATTCCCAACTTCTTCTACATTTTCCCTTCCAATATTTAATATAACAACTATTATAGTGTTGCAACACTTTCAAACACTTGTGACATTGCCTAAAATTCCAGGAGACAGTATGAGCAATCCATATAATTATGGCTAGAATTAATCACCAGAAAACCAGGCGAGAAGGCTCATGCATTCAATGAGTTTTGCAACTTATCACAGTTGATGGGCAGTCAAGAAAAAGTAAGCTTTCTTAGTCCTAGTTCCTGTTCTCAGAGAGTCCCGGATGATATTTGACTTTCCCAAATTGACAAATGATCTCAAAGCGCCTCAGGAAAAAAGAAATAGGAAACATCTCATAAGGGAATATCTCACTAGACTTCCAGGCTCTGAGAATCCCTAATGTAACCCCTTGGATCCTAAACTATGAAAGCTTTCAAAATTAAATTGCAACATAGTTTTAAAACCAAGCAGTAGCAAAGAGTGCACAATGTTACCTTGGCTATAATTTTTTTAACAAAACAATGCAATAAAACACTGTATTTTAACAGGATCGGAGGAACCTTTATCCAAGCGTCTCATGCAATGCATGCTTACTTGGAGAGAGACAAGAGGGAATACAAAACTTTGAAGCAAGTTAGAAGCAGGGAGATAAAAAGGGGCAAAGAAGGGTCGGAAAAGAGGTGAAATGGAAGGTAAATTCATACACTGACAGCCAAGGATATTGAGATACTGTATCAACTATTTTACATAAGGACTAACAGAACGTTATCGCGTTCAGTCTCTGTAGGCAATTCTGGTGGAGTGTATGCTTTTTACATGATGCAAACCCTTTTATCTTCTTTCTTCTATATCTTTGACAAGGAAATGCTTTGAAGAAAGAGCATTAAAGGGTTTTGATGAGTCACACGATGCGGTTCTGTTAAGTGACATTAGTCCATTCGCCACTTTTCATGTAATCAGGTTTGCTACAGAAAGACAAAAGAAAAATCGGGGCCATTTGTTTTCCTAACACAGCTGTTTGAAGGAAGGTCCCAAATAGTGAACTCCAATGTCACTTGGGCAAATTGTATATTCAGCCAATGTGTTTCGGAACAGAGTTTTGTGCCTCATCTGAATACACTCACAATATTTACTGGACAATTTCGTCTCTAGCATGTGCCAGCTTTTTCTTTTCTTTTCTTATTTTATCATTTTTAGACCATGTTTCGGTACAGATATAGATATATTCCCCCAAGAGGTGGTGATGTAGCAATTAGAATGCTGAAATAGGACTGGGGAGACACAGATCCTGGCTCCCACTTCAGGTGCCCTTGGGCCAGTAAGGATAAAATAAGAAGGGGAGAATGATGCATATGACTTTCGGCTCCTTCAAGTAAAACTGGTGTATAGATGTGATAAAATAATAATGAAATAATGAAATGAACAAACAGACAACACATATCCAACAACGTGCTCCCACAGCACGTTTCCCAGGGTAACTTTGTCCTATTCTACTGCACTTACACGCAGCACACCAAATGGGATTCCACAATGGGAGAAGTATGGGATATAAATGTTGACATTTCCATTCCACCTTAAGGAACAGGCATGAGATTGTTGCGTGTCACATGTCTGTTTACATTCCAGCACAGTATGCTGGGAACTTCCGTTTGTGTATAGCTTTTTGCTGTTCTCTCTGAGACGACATGAGAGAGAGACGACATGTTTCTTTGTTCTGATTTATGATTAATAAATCTGTAGTAAAAGTATGACTTCACAAGCCTCACGCCTATTCTGTGTGCGCAATACACTCTGCTAATAGCGTGCCCTGGCTTCTGAAGTCCGGGTCGCTGATCTATGTCGGAGCATGGGCCGATGGAAGGGGACAACACAGCTGGGGCTTATCAGCTGGCCTCCTGGCCCTCTGCATGTCAACAATAAATGTAAAAGGGAAAACAAATGATCTCACACAATCAGCCCCACAAATAGTCCCTCCTACATTCAGGTGGCAGGTTGTGTCTGAAGGGAGAGGATGAACAAGATAATTCGACAGACACATAATTCGACCTGCTCTATGCTTCTTTGTGAGCTTCAGGTCAACACTATCCTGTGCTATTGCTTGAACATGGAACTGTTTACATGGGGCACTCCAAAAGTCAACCTCACCTACATGCAAATAAAGAAACTATTATTTTTTAAAAAACCATTGATATCTCTCTCTCTCTCTCTCTCTCTCTCTCTCTCTCTCTCTCTCCTTCACACACACACACACACAAAAAAAAACACTTAAAAGATGTTCTTACTTTTGGAATTAATGGTTGAATCATAATCATCTACCACATCTCATTTTAGTTCTCTTTTCTTTTGAGTTGCTAATAGTCAGTCCTAAATTTATGCTCTCTCCTTATATTTCCCTATTTCTCAAGTGGGTCAAAATTGCGGGTGCTCTAACTTGATAATACATCAAATGCTTTACCAGTGGTCTGCTACAAACTTGAAAGGCTTAATATCTTGTAATTGCCCTGCAACCCATACTTATGGCTCTGTATTAATACAACATGAGTGTGCACAGAACATACAAAGGCAAAACTACTGCCCTATAAATACAGGAACAAAACAAGAGTGGGAGGGAATGAAAAACACAGTCATTTGTAGGAAGGATGGCTCTGATCAGAATTGCTGCTGTGGATAAAATTATCCTTTTTTTGTAAGTTCAAATGGCAATATTTTCTCTTGCAAGTGGGAGCAAAAATTACCAGGTGAACTTCTATTCATGAAAAGAAACTGCGATAAAAAGTTATAGCAATAAAGATGGCAACAAGCCCGATAGTTACAAAGTTTTGCCAAAGCAGCAGATGGCCCAAATATAAAATAAGTTTCCTCACATTAAATTCAGATTCCATTTAAATTAATTTGGCTATAATAATTTCTCTGCTTCCCCCTCCCTGCTTAGAGGGAAAAACAGTTTTGAACATTTGTCTTCTAAAATTCTAAAAAAGCAAAACATACACTGTCACATCGGCTGCAGTATTCCCTTTCAAACACACAGAGACACACAACTGCGCAGTGGCAAGCATAGAGCAATCAAGTTACTGTGAAAAATGGCCTTCTTTTAAAAAGGTATACTCAGCTGGTGAGGAACAATTCCTAAATATCAAATAGAAAGCAGTTTTGAGGAAGAAGGCTAACCAAGGACAAAATTGCCGACTCCTGCTTAGACTACTACAACAATAAAGCAAAACTTGATGTAACAGGCCAACTCACAGAATACATTTTTCATTTCCACTTCATCCACCCTATGTTAGGCTTTAAAAGAGCTGCTTAACTCTTTTAACATTTGTTCTTCACTAAGCATTTACCAGGGGTGTGCGGAGGTTGGGTTTACATTCCAGGGATTGCACCTAAAGCCAAACTCATGCAAACTCAAAACACATTGTGTGTAATGGCAGCTGGGATGGCCAAAGTCTTTGTGGGCTCACCGTATTTATTCTTCGGGTTACCTTTGCTTTGTTGCATCATGGTGACTAGTTGGGAAGGAAGGACCAGAACATCTTGCTCTGGCTTCATTCAGCAGTCTGGTATTTGTTTTGTTTATCAGGATTATAGTAAAAAGGTAAAGGTACCCCTGCCCGTACGGGCCAGTCGTGTCCAACTCTAGGGTTGTGCGCTCATCTCACTTAAGAGGCCGGGAGCCAGCGCTGTCCGGAGACACTTCCGGGTCACGTGGCCAGCGTGACAAGCTGCATCTGGCGAGCCAGCACCAGCGCAGAACACAGAAACACCGTTTACCTTCCCGCTATAAAGCAGTCCCTATTTATCTACTTGCACTTAGGGGTGCTTTTGAATTGCTAGGTGGGCAGGAGCTGGGACCGAAAGACGGGAGCTCACCCCGCCCCGGGGATTCGAACCGCCGACCATGCGATCGGCAAGTGCTAGGCACTGAGGTTTTACCCACAGCGCCACCCACGTCCCTTAGGATTATAGTAAATGGAAGTTATTCTATAAAGATGAATAGCATTTAACTGAGGAGGGCAGGGAAGGAATGGCAGAGAAACCAGACATCAGGTCACTGGAATGATGACTAGGAAAGTCACTCTGTCACACACACACTGTCAAGCCTACTGGAAATTTCAGAGAGAAGGAAAGAAGGAAAGGCTTAAGTCTTACAAGGAAATGAATCTGGCCTTCAAACTCCAGAGCAACCAATAGAGGATACCTCTTTATGATGTTACCATGCATACCTTCCAAATATGGCATGTCTCCAGTACATAAGGTCAAAAATGCAGCTGATTATGCAAAGCTGCTCAGGGTGGAACTGATTATAGCATTTCGCCTGAGGCCATTTGTGATGCTACTGAGTAAATATGGGGAGGAGAAATCAATTCACTTCATTGCTTTATCCAGAAGAATTAAGAGTGGCCAATAAATTAATAGATTTGATGTGAAGAGAATGCAACATTGAGTTATTTAGGATGCAATTCTAAACTCACCCACCTGGGAATAAGCCTGACTGAATTCAATAGGAGTTACCTCTGAGTACAGTGGAACCTCGGTTGTCGAACAAAATCCGTTCCAGAAGACTGTTCGACTTCCAAAACATTCAACAACTGAGGCGCAAAGGGCTGCTGGCAATTTCTATTGAGAAAATGGAAAAACGCGCAGCGGAAGCCGTTTGACTTCCAAGGCGCATTCGAAAACGGAAGCAATTACTTCAGCGTTTGGGTTCAGAAACGTTCAGCTTCCAAGACACTCAAAAAGCAAGGTTCCACTGTAAATGTGATTAATATTGAGCTATTGCGTAGGATCAAGTATGAATGGACTTGGTAAGCCTTACTTCTGAGAAAGCATAAGTAATATTATCCTGTTAATCTTGTTGGCATTAGCAAGTGACTGATACTCTTTTTAGAAGATCATTACCTTTCGAAAATAGATATATGAATTTTGGAATGGAGTACAGCCTACCAGTTGTTTGGAGCACACCATTAGCCATACTGGCCGGGTCTGATGGAAGCTTGAGCCAACCTCTGGAGAGCTACAGATCCCATTCTCACCCCCTCCACAGTAAAACATGAAAGAGATACAGATTATTTAATCCAGAAATGGTGTGATTATTGTCACCTATTCCAAAATCTTCCTTTATGACTCTGACTGGGAATAGTGGTATCCTCACTTTATTTGCACGTATCTACAGCAAGTTCTATCCTTGAATCTCAAGAGATTAGTAAGATCACTCACAACAAAAATGAAAAGTTAGGCATCCGAAAAATACCGCTTCTGAACAAAAATCTGTGATGGGATCAAAACCTAGGCTGGAAGCCTTCCTTGGAAAGTGCTTTGTGCTTGAAATACAGGAAATAAATTGCTTTCCCCCCTTCAGCGTCCATTATGAGCAAAGTCAGTAATGCATACAAAACCATTTTATAAACTTGTTATAAAGACTCACTTCAGAGCCTCAAAAAGAAAATGCTTATACATAATAAAATGTATTTCATTGCAATCTGCTTTCTCCCTTGTGAGATGCTTTAGAATAGCTGATTTATAAAACACAGCTTTTAAAGTACACCATAATTACATAAACTGATAATATTTTGAATAAATTTATAGCAATCAAGTTAACTACAGTAAGAGTGCTTTTATTACATATTCTAGATTCTAGATTGTTACATATTTAATGGCTCATTGAACAAAGAAACAATCATTTTATTTTTTTTACTTTCTTAATACAAACAGTAACTGCAAGCAATAAAAAGAGGAAGAAGTGCTGAAATGATGAAATATCATCTATACAGTGTTAAGTAAGACAAAATTCACCCCTTTAAGATCTGGATACCTCTTAAATTGTACGCAGGCTGAAAAAATGATGTTATTTATTTATTTATCTTAAGAAAAGAGAAAAACTAGCTATATGAATCGGAAAAATCAAGAAGAGAGACACAGACAGTGCTGAAACTGCATAAAACTGTCCTCTGCAAGACAACTGAAGAGGAAGAACTTCCCTCAGTTTAATAATAAGTCTCTTACCTTGTGTTTAGCTCTGTTCCACACTCCAGAATGTCACTGTTCCTAGTTGCACAGTGCTATAGGGATAGGTCTAGTCTAGTCTGGTGATAACTGAAAACATTTAATAGGCACTCACTGCCTTCCTCTTTCATTCCCTTCAAGCTCTATCCAGGGCTGGTATAGCTACTGATAGGTTAGTATGGTTGACAGAGGGAGTTCCCAGCATGGGAAGAAAGTGAGGTGCCCCTCTGTGCTGGTCTTTTCGTGCCAAATGGGAGTATTCTAGTGATGCTTGCGTAGAAGAGCGCACACACAGATTGAGGTGCATAAGTGTTCCATCCTAAAATGAAAACTCATTTCTTGACTATAGCTCATGGATAAGGAGAGAGCCTAACCAGGATGCCCGGTTTGGACCACATGCTAAGCCAAACCTTGGCTGAGCTGATACACCACACTAAGCTAAAAAACCAGTGGGTTCCAGTAAGCAAGGTGGGTTCCAGTAAGCCACTGTCTGTCTTGCGTCATCATGACAACCAGGCCTATATTAATAGCCTCTACAGGATTAAAACATATTGATTCCCTCAACAATGGACTATCATGCCACCTTAGCAGGCACCCTATATGCCAATTAAGCTATATAAAGCAGCAGCAGCAACAATGGCAACAAACAGAAAATAAAGGAACACTGGAGTAAAACTACTGGAGTAAAACTACTGATCAAATATGACTTATATCTGTTAAAGTCATCGAAGAACAGGACTTAGTGTAGCACTAAGAAGATAAATGAGAAGGGCATCAGAAGACAGGAAGATTCCTAAGAGAACAAAATGTCTGTTAAATGTTTGGTACCCACATGATTTAGGACTTTACAGGCCAAACCAGTGCTTTGAATTATGTCTGGAAACAAATTAGAAGCCAGTATAGATCTTTAAGAACACAAGAAATAAAAGGGGGGAGGACCAGTAATTTATAAAGCTTCTTACTGAAGTAATTATTGGGTGGCTCTGATTCCCATTATCACAATCTCAGTTGAGAAAAGCAAACATTTAAGAGTTCAAAATATATATCATACCAAAAAAAAAGCTACCAGTAAATAAGGTAAATTGAAGAAGATTAACTAGGTAGTAAGTTAGTATATAAAGCTACCATATATTTCTTTCTGCCCACTGTCATTTGCTAAGTGACCATATCATGGTTTAAAATCTTGCTAGAATTGTGTTGAAATTTCTGGGATAAAAAAAGCTAAGAGAACACATTTAGTTAACAACTTCAGCAGTTTCTCTGTGTTCCCTTCTACAAATAACTCTGCCACATGGCAAATACAGTCCGCCTTGTGGAGCACTGTCTGAACAAAGCAACTATCAACCCTACATATGCTAAACAATTTATAAGGACAATGTGGCAGGTTTCTACTGGAGTTCTTTACACTATAGAAGGAAACAAATTGTGGGGTGTTCCTGAAGAGCTGCATTGGAACTGGTGTTTTAAAAATTATTTTAGTGCAGGTAAGCCTGCATGTAGCCCATAGACTGTAGATGGGAATTCAAATGCCTGATTGCTCTTTCATACCAGAAAAATACGATATAAAGAAAAAAAAGGAAGAAACCTAGCATTTAAGGAAGAAAGGTTCTAGGTTATTTCTTTTCCTTACATAGTAATTTTCTACATCTTGAAATTTGAACACTTGAGTCCCCACCTGCAGTCAGAAGTGGTAGAACCAAATCCCAGAGAGAACTTTGCTCTGGAGTAAACAACAAGTTTTTGGGTATGATATGAAGATGGTAAAATCCTAAACAGAATAAAAAGACCTCCAATCTTTCCAAAATGGATCAATGAGGAATCAAAAGGCAGGTGAGGGTCAATGAAGCGAAGGGCAGAAGTTCCCAACCACATAATACCCAAGGCAAAGGTTTTAGCATCATGGCACACAGATCAATGGGGAAAACAACCACATGTATTGCGACTAATAGGTTAAAAATTCATCATTTGCAGATGGCTAGAGACTGAAAATAAGACAGTGCATGTACAGATGTACAGTGCATGCACACACACCAACACACTTCCAACCTGTGGAACACCCTCCCATCAGATGTCAAAGAAATAAACAACTACCTGGCATTTAGAAGACATCTGAAGGCAGCCCTGTTTAGGGAAGTTTTTAATGACTAACGTTTTTTGTTTTTTTTTTTGTTGGAAGCTGCCTAGAGTGGCTGAGGAAACCCATCCAGATGGGTGGGGTATAAATAATAAATTATATTATTATTATTATTATTATTATTATTATTATTATTGGAAAAACACCTTTCCTCAAGGAAACGCTATAGGGTTTGGTGGTTGGAGGAGGAACAGGTAATGATATAAGTGTGAAGAAAGGAATCTCACTCTCTTTCTGACAGAATTAAAAATAAAAGGTCACCCTTTTATGAACTGATTCATGACGGATTTAAAACCGATGAATACTGGTTTAAAATACAGAATTAAAAAATGAGAATTCTCAGAAATCAGAGCAGATTGTCTGTGGGGTGTCAGATAAGAGAAAGGAAAGGGATGGGGGGAAACGCAGCTCAAGGGATGCATTCACTTTTGGTCACATGGACAGCAGGTGTGGCTCCACCCATTATTGCTTGCCTGAACATGCAGGCCATACAATGCCCTGAGTAAAAGGGCTATTGTTCCTTCCCCACTCTTCAAATGATCAAAGAGATGACTTACAATTTTTATCCTCAACACAGTACTGAGCTGTGTGGAGTGTTTTAAACCTTTTTGCCCAACCCAACACTGTGATGGATATCAAAATCATGCCAGGACTCTCTATGCTGTTTTTCAGTGGCAGAAAATTAGGTTGAAGGCAAGCAGGCTGTGGGGAGAAGGCTTGGGGGAATTAGTCTGACCAAAGTTTCCTGGCATTCAAAAACAATTTCTTCGGATTGCAACATCAGCAAGCTTTTTTGTGGGTTAAATCACCTTTATCAGATGTTTTAAGTTCATAAGAAGATAAGCAGAGCCTGCTGGATCAGGCCGATGGTCTATCTAGTCTAGCATCCTGGAGAAGCCAGTATAAGTTGCATTTTCAGCTAAATTTGAGGGAACCACTTGAAGCATCTGTTGTGTTGAGCTATCTGAATTGCTTTTGTTTGATTTGCTCATTGCAAACAGCTGAAAGTATGTAAATTTTGATAATAAGCTTAATTTGCAATGGAGGTTGAATAATTTTGATCGCAACTGTAATGGAGGACACTGTCCTATACTTAACAAAATATCCTAATGGTAGTCCTGGTTTTGTTCAAAGTGGGCTGCAAATCGTGCAGACAATTGACTGAGCTTACCAGAAAACTGAGTGGGAATCCCTTCCAAGTAAATATGCATATGTTTGCATTATCAGCCAATGTGGATTAAATATTTTTACTGTATTGCGGAACAGTTAACAATATGCAGATGGTAGTATAAAGCACACATATTTGCTACTACTAAAATTATGCTTCAAGCATTAAATTTAACATGCCTGAGTCAACTCTGCATCATGTTGGACTTTTAAACTCTGAGAATAAGTGTATTTAATTTTTTTAAGATAGCTTAGATAGAGCACAAATCTCTAAAGTGATTCTTTTTTTCCTCTAAGCTTATTCAGTGATGCAGTCTTCTTTAGAGCAATTTAATCTGAAATAATAAAAACACCAATAAAGTGTGAACGCAATACTAAATCCATCCAAGAGTGGTTCCTACCTTGGCAGAACACTCTTGAGCACTGCAGCTACAAATGCATATTTCTCCCAATGCATCCCACAGTGAAAAGAATTAAGCAGCTGGGAGACAATTTATTCATAATATTTGACATAAGTCAGCTTTAACTTTCTCTTGTTTTTATTTGAAATCACTAGCATTTTTGGCAGCATGCCCTTTGTAGACATTCCCTCACATTTGATAACCTTTGTTGTATATATTGCGGCCCAGGCTTTCCAAATCATCACGAGCAACTTGAATTAAATTAGTAACACAGAGTTTCTGTGATTTATTTATAAACACCTTCCATTTCTGTCTTTATGAACCCCGATCCTTTAGGTTTGTGCATTCTCTAAACAATGCATCCAGTCCTTCATTTCATGCATAAATGCAGTACACACACACACACACACACACACATCACTAGTGTACTCGATTTCTCTAACTGCTCAAGATGTAAGGAGTTCCTTCAGGCTTCTTGCTTTCCCATATATAAGCAAAAGTTTCAACTATGGTATTTATACTGACAAATTAATTCTAGTGAGCGTTATAAATCTATAATCAAAGTTTCAATTCACTACTTTTTGCCACAGAAAATGGTAGGGGAGGCTATATACTATACTATAATTTTTGTGTTTGTGTGCAGATGCACATGTGCGTGTGTGTGTGTGGTTTGCAGCTCCTTAATAACCTGTTCAGACAGCAAAATCCCAGCCCCCTTTTATTTTAAATGTGCCAAGACTAAAAATCTATTGATTTCATGAGAAACGAGTCTCAGCATGAATCCGTCGCATTTTCTGCTATTGCAAGGTACGGAGAGAATGAAATTATTCATTAGGACTCCTATTGCTAAACATTTCTTCCTACAGATCTGTTACCCTGCAAAATATACCATTTATCATACCATTTTAACACTGCACATGTAATAGTAATCCATCACAAGTCAATAGATTTCTCTGAATAAAACTAAGGAAAATGATCTAGCTTCCAGCAGGGGAAGCGCAATAGGGTTGGCCATATCTATTTTGGGCTTAATATGTATGTTTATTTCCTAAGAAGTGGAAGTCCTCACTAAAATTCATAGTTAACCCTGTGCAGATTGATAGACCTTCAGGGCTTCCTGTCACCGCATGGAATTGCTTTCGCAAGCAGTTATTTGTTTGAGAAGCCAACTTGTCTCTATCACCCCATCATCTACAAAAGCAAATAAAACAGATCTTCCTTTGGGGGTTCATAGTACTGGATTCCTAGAAAAAGCAAGAAAGGCAATCCCCAACTCTGAGGTGCCCCATGCCTGACACCAGTTTCCCACAATCAGCAGCCATGGCGCCTGGGCAGCCCTTCCACCTCCTGCCCCCCTAGCTAGGTTCTCCTCCCTTCTTAGGGCGAGGGAGGGAGGGGAGGGAGGGGAGGGAGGGTCGTGCTGTCAGTGGACAATCAAAAGCAGTGGGAAAAGGGGGGAAAGTATGGAAGGAAGAGTATGCTGCCTATCATCAACAGAGTAAGCTGGGAGGAGTTGATGTCAACAGGGCCATCTTACCCATAGGTGCTAGCGGTGTGGGGCACCCGGGTGCCAGGCTTTCAGGGGCGCCAGGTCAAGATTCTGGGGCCTGAGAGCTGAGTCCGGGGAAGAGCCCGTCCATCAGTTTGCTGCGAGTTCGGGGGCGCCAGCAAGATGCTGAGGCAGGTGGCCGGCCGGCCCTGCGAGCCTGGGACTGGGCAACTGCGGGGGGGGGGGGTGCCAGGCAGATCTTTGCACCCCGGTGCCGCATATGCTTAAGACAGCCCTGACTGTCAACATCACCATGTAAAGTGTGGGGTGGCAAAGGAGATGAAGGCAATGGGGAATGACAGTGTTATATGCCCCAGGATCCACATCCCCGTATGCGCAGCCCTGGGTTGGAATGGGGAGGAGTAGGCATGAATTCAAGGGGTCAGGAGAATTTGGCATATTCCTCCACTAACTAAGATTTAGTTTACATTTTTGTTTTTCTTATCTAGGTGAGAAAGAATAGCTGCAAGCAGGGAAATTAAAGTAACAAGAACAGTCAAAAACTTGTAGTGTGAAGCTGTCTCAGTTCACTTGCAACACTAAGACCATTTTTGTGTTTGTCTGGTTAATAATCCATGGTTAAGCTGCTGGGCCTTGTTTGCATGATCGAATAAACCATGGCTTAGTGCTACATGTGAACCAGCTTGCTGTAACAAACTGCACTTTTGAGGGCCTCCTCAGACATTGCTTATTGGAACAGTTTCAACATGGCCAAAGTCTCAGGCTTAGACCCTCACCATGTAAATAAAGACTTTTGGCCCAGCCTGTGCTAAAACAATGTGCAAACTACATGACTCGGATGTGCTATTCAGCATGTCACAATAATTTTAAGGTAATATAAAAGTTACTTTGACTGTATAAGCTATGTAACATAGTCAAATGGTAACAGTGGTGCAATCAAACATAGTGATGTTGGGAAGGGACCAAATGGTCTGTAGATTTCACTTGACTATAAAAACTGCAATGACGGGGTTGTGGGAAGAACCCCTTACCCGTCCCCTCTCCTTCTCTCTACCTATCTCCACACAAGCAAACTTATATGTGACCCACTGGATTTACAGATAGATTTAGATTAGTTTTAATAGATTTCTTACCCAGCCTTCATCATGAGATTCCAACAATGGAATTGTTAACAACAATGAAAATATACAATATTTTTAAAATCATTAAAAAGACATCTGCATTACATGGCTTTCAACACCAGCTGAAGATGTCTCTCTTCGCCAAGGCATTTTTTTTTGGGGGGGGGGAGGTGTGCATGATTATTGCAGCCCATTTGTAATTAGTATTATTAGTTCTTTTACACATACATTTATTCATTAAGAGAAATTAATTGGCCTTATCTGATGGTGGTAGGGGGGCAATGGGAAGGAAGGGAGGAACAGCAGGACATTAAATTCAAACAGTGGGTGGATGATAACTACTTTAATACTGCTTTAAAGCCTAATTTATAGATGTGTTGAGATAAGGGATTTTATTTGGATCCTATGACAAAGAGATGATGAAGAGAAGACACCTGCTGCAGGAGAGGGACTGCCAGAAACATCATGGGCGGGTTGTTTTTCGGACCAAGTTGAATCTGTCAAGCTCCCCTGTAATTTTTGCTGCTGGATGCTGCAAGTTGTTAATGTAATTTTGTTATATTTATAGTACTGAAATGTATGTGGTTTTTTGTACTGCACCATTGTTTTATTACGTTATGAAATTGTTTTTCCACTTTTGGATTTTGAAACGCATTCCTGTTTTCACTTTAAGCATGGTGTGTGTGTGGGTGTGTGTGTGTGTGTAAGAGTGGCATACAAATAACATTATGAATCAATGACACTTAAGTAATGCCTATCGTAGTCAAACTTTCTAAATAAGGGTATTTCTCTCAAACATCTCCTCTTCAAGTTTGCTAAGTTATAGTGCAATGGGAATTACTTTGATTTCTGTCTACATACTAACTGCACATAAATTTATTATCTTTATTTTTCTGCAAGGGAAAAACATATGTATTTTACTATCAAACAATATTGCTTTGATATTATTTCACCACTTATTTGTCAGTGTTCTAAAAGTACCAATAGAGTATGACTGCAAAAAATATAATCTCCAAGCTATTCATCAAGGTAATCATGCATAAAAGAAAACATCTAGCCCAGGCATAGGCAAACTTGGCCCTCCAGCTGTTTTGGGACTACAGTTCCCATCATCCCTGACCACTGGTCCTGTTAGCTAGGGATGATGGGAGTTGTAGTCCCAAAACATCTGGAGGGCTGAGTTTGCCTATGCCTGATCTAGCACAAAGTAATTAATAAATGAATATTCTTACAGTTCCTCAGATAAAATAAGACCACAGAATCCCATCTTTACCAAGGCCTCCTGGCTCTTAACACAACAAAAAAATCTACTTGTAAACATGGTAAACATATTTGCATGGTAAACATATTTGCAATTGTATTTGCGATAAAGTGACAAAATAATGTCAGCATGATTTGTTGTTAAAATAATTTACAGCATTCTACGAACTGTATTTCAATAAGGAAGACTGCCTATCTGTGTGCTTTTTCCACAATCAAGACACCACCTCAACATACTTAAGAAGATTCACAGGAGCAACAACAATGCTGAAAATAGGTCTACTCCTTTCTCCCCTCTTGCAGCTTAAAGAGCAGTGAGTGGGTGGGGACAGCACTGGCAGGGCATCCCGGGAGGTGAGGTGTATGTACAGGCTGAGGGCAGGGCCATTGGTGCAGTTCTGAAATTGCTCCAATGGCAAGAGATCATTACAGATGGCAGATGCTTTGCTAGCCTCAGGAGCCACAAACGAAATGCCGAAGGTGCGAGGACAGTGGCATCCAGTGCAGCAGAGTAAGGTTCTTGGAGCAGTCAATAGACTGGAGAGGCATTTTGGGACCTATCCATTTAAGACTGGGGTGCAAAATTTGATACGTAGGCTGACAGTAATCTGGACACTTATGGAAGGATGACCATCAGTTGGCCAGTCAACGGGATGAGAGATCTGGGAAAGAACTAAAAGGCAAGAGGCCAAAAGTCATTTTATTGCATCTTTGGGGCAATGATTTGTGATTATTTAGGGGACAACTGATTCTCCCTTGCTGACTTTCAGCACCTGAAGAAACAGTGGCTGGGCTGTGTTTATACATAAATTGTTCTCAGAATGGAGGAAGGAAAATGATGGCGGGTGATAAAGCCACTTGACAACTTGCATAGATGAGACAAGGAAAACCTACCTGAACAGGGCAAGGATAGACTTCCAGCTGATCTAGAGCAAGGCCTAAAACTCTGTGCTCTGAAATTTACATGCAGTAGCTACAGAAAATAGTAAATCAGCTTTGTTGATCAACAACAAATTAGACTACAACATAAAACCTTTCTACGGATAACTTTTCCACAAGGCAAAAGAGACAAAAGGTTAAACCCAGACATAGAATGCAATCCTACAGCCACTTGGCTTGGAGTGAGCCTCATTGATATCAAGAGTTTTATTTAGTGTGCAATCACACAAATACACCCTTGAAAGTCAATCATGCTCCAGTCATATTGAAAGCAGTTATTCTTCACTAACTTGTCCGTTTGATTTCAATGAGTCTGGATCCAACCTCTTGAGTTGTATATCACGACAAAACATCTTTTCTTTTTTGGCACAAATTGAAATGCACGGAGTTACTTACCCATGAAGTTGAGATAACCCTCTCCTCCCATGGCATGAGTTATGAGGCGAATCATTTTATGAAGCTGTATTCCTCGATCAATAACCGGAGTAAAAGGTGAGATGACACTCATGTTCTCATACATCTCTGCATCCATCAGCCGAAAAGCCAGGGTCTTGTCGCCAACAAGAGCCTGCGTTGACAAATAAAGGGGTGAGGAAAGAAATCTTCTGCATTTCATTGGTTCCTAAGCTACAGATTAAAGACATGTTCTAGTACAAATAAAGTAATGTGCTGCCCAACACAGTTAAACATTAGCAACTTGCTCCTAACAAATGAGCTCTGCTCACCTGTCAATTTTGGCCTGCCAGGGATGGAAGAGATAAAGCCCTTTGGCCAGAAAAGCTTCCTTGCTTTGATCTGGATGTATAACTAGGGAAGGGACTCTCATGCTATACAAAACCCTGAAGAGCAGTGGCTGTTTCCTGTTCCTAGGAAAAAAGCTTCCGCTACTCACCATGAACCTCTCCCCCCCCCCCCTTTTCTCTCTATCACACTCTCTCCTGCACTGCCCACAATTAATTGATGCCCAACTTTGCACATCCATTCCCCTTATTCAACCTCTACCTTGCCCCATCTGCTCTTCACACCCAACCAGCATCCCACCCCTTCCCTTCCCCTTCTCCCAGTCGCAAGATCTGCACTCACCTCTACAGCTTGCCCCAGCCACAGAATGGAGGACGGTAGTACTAGCAGCAGAGGCTGCTGCCTCCTTCCCCTTCTCTCCCTCCCTCCCTACCCACTGACATGCCTGGGTTTCTGTGTTCACCAAGATTTTTTATCCTTCTTCAAAATTTTCCCTAGGTCTTTGAACAGTATCTCAGTATTTCAATTTTCCCCTCAAGCTTTGTACCTGGTCATGACTCTCTGCATATGCAATGTATTTCTCTCCGTATCTCCTATTTGTTAGCGTGAACACTATATTGCCCATATCCCAGTCTTCATCCTTAAGCTCCTTAATTATCTGGAAAATTAAAAAGGAATCATTCAAAATTACTGTTGTTTGTTACTCTGTATCACTTTTTTCCACGCTTCCCCCTCTGAATTGTCAAGCTAACATTCGTATTCTGAGTCTTTCAGAAGAACTGAAATGGTAAAAGTCTACTTTTTGATGTCCCAAATGGTATTCTTCTTTCAACTCCGTAATATAGTGTAGCATTTTAAAGTCCATATTTTACTTTTCTGCCAAAACAGCTGCCAACGTCTGATTATTAACTATGCATGTCAGTGTTATTTAAATTGATTTTCTCTATACTTCTGTAAAACAATGAGGGCTACTTGCCATCATTTTAATGGTTGACTAAATGTAGCAATTTCACTGCTAAACCTTCCTGTTCCTTATTATGCAATACTGCATAAGCCTCTGATGATTGCTGAACCTTAAAAGAAGAAGAGTTATTTCTGTAGTGTTTCACTGGGTATTTTACTGTCTGGCATGCAGCATAGGAAATGCTTGGAGCAAGTTAAAAATTAATTAATATCAAAACAGGCTAATCTGCTATTAGACCGTGTCAAAATGAAAAGGCGAATTCTTTACTTTCATGTTGTTAATCTATGTGATAAAGTTGCCTGTGTGCAAAAATACAAAAAAAATGTGCATACCATCTTTTTCTTCTGCGTAATTTTGAGCGCCAGGTATACAAACAAATCCTTATTAGGCTACATTTTTATTGGGAAGACGATTCACCTTCAAATCTATGCAGGTAGGTAGGTAAGTATATGAAGCACACATAAAAAAACAAGGATGTATAACTGTTTTTTGCTGTTAGCAGTACAGTGGTATCTCGGGTTACATACACTTCAGGTTACATACACTTCAGGTTACAAACTCCGCTAACCCAGAAATAGTACCTCAGGTTAAGAACTTTGCTTCAGGATGAGAACAGAAATCATGCTCTGGCGGCGCGGCAGCAGCGAGAGGCCACATTAGCTAAACTGGTGCTTCAGGTTAAGAACAGTTTCAGGTTAAGAACAGACCTCTGGAACGAATTAAGTACTTAACCCGAGGTACCACTGTACTTGTTTAATTCATGTAACAGTGTTTTATTCAGGACTGTTCACATAAAAGGGAACCAAAAGATACAGTGCCTTACTGAACATGCCTGCACTGCACACTTTCCTTCCTACACTGTTCAATAGCTTTGGAGAAAAAATGGATCATGAAGGGACTAAGAAAGATGCTTCTCAGACACACAATTCCAACATGTTCATAGCAATTAGCTTAAGAAAGGGTTTGTCTTCAGGGAAGCTGGGTCAAACACTGCAAAAATGTTAAATTTGTTCTACCAGACTATTTTTTTTGGGAGGGGGGGTGGCTGAAAGAGTGAACTATGTTGAAGTAATGGACGTCTCTCAAAGTGCAGAAAAAGGTGATCCTGCTGAACTTTAATTTTTGCAGCTGTCTAATGCACATACTAGTTACTTTTTTCTCTTAATATTTTCAGTTCACATTACTCTTGTTGTGTGCCTGTTGTAATAATTGTTATCAACATTTAGATGTAATTTAAAAACAGTCCCATTCACTTAGGGATTTAATTGCCGAGAGATATTCGGCTTAGCAACCCTGAAATTTAGCTGTGAGGATATTTGATTGTCTGCAAATGTTTCAAAATTATTTGCATGGTTTTTATTGTTTTGTTGTTTTGTTGCCTTGAGTTCCTTTATGAGGAAGGGTGGTATTAAAAACAACAACAGCTAAGTAGCATTTTTTCTATTAAGAAAAGAACCTATAGCAGAGTTTGGATTCATTCAGCATGCCATTATTGGGGGGGGGGGGGTACTGTTACATATTTAAACTGTTATATTTTATTACCAGAATTTGGCAGGATTTAAACAGAAGTTTGTCTAACTGTAATTAAGTCACAATATATATAAATAGAAAATTAATGTGTCATCATATCCTTGTCCCACTGACGTGAATAACACAGATCCAAATATATTTTTAAATCTTCATTTTGTTAGGTTTGCTGTAAGAATGCATCAAAATTCAATCCATAAAACCAAGGCCATAATTGTCATAGTATCAAACATTACTGCAACATGTCGCAGGCCACTTTGGTGAAACATATAGCAAGAGGAGATAACACTCCCTCTTAGTTATCCTAGCAGGAACAGAGGATTTGTGGGAAGGGAGGACTGAATGATTATCCTAAAATTACGGCAGTTTAGTAAGACAAGACAAGATATGTGAAGCCCTGATTAAACTGACACTGAAAATGCTCTAAAGATTTAATCTTGTTAAAGGAAACAGAGCTAGAGTGGAGAGAGGATGGGAGAGAAAGTCTGACCTGAATCCATTTGTCAGGAATTGCCATGGCCAATCGATAATCAAATCCAGTTCCTCCTTCTGTTACTGGACAGCAAAGGGCAGGCATTCCAGACACTTCCTTGAAAAACAATGCAATGTTACAAATCAAAGATCATTGTCCAAACTGCAAAACCTTACCAAAAGTTGAAAAAGCTTTCTGGAAGAAGGTTGAGCTGGAGAAAGAACTACAAAAGCAAGAACCTGTGGCCTGCCAAATATTTCTGGACCCTAACTTTCAGAATTCATGACCACTGGGAATGCTGGCTTGGGTTGATGGGAGTTGGAGTTCAAAAACATATGGTTCATTTTTCATAAAGTTCAGGAATTGGGTTGTGGTATAACTACTGTGTAAATCATATAAAACTTTGAATCCTACTTATTAAGAACTGCATAGCACCAACCCAGTATCTCCATGAGAAGGGTACCAGGAAATTAAATAAAAGTATCCAACTAGTTCTACCAAAATGTGGAGTGGGGGTAGGGAGAGAAACTGAAATGGATTATTTTATGTGTGTAAGCCTGTCCTTAGATGTTCTTGAAATGCAATGTGAAATATTAATAAAGGACACAATTTGACTGCCTGTTCACTTTCTCTTTCACATTATATCATTTTTACACATTCCATTAATTATATGCTGGCATAACAGAAACAGAATTTGATCACGGGCAACGGTGAGAGATGCATTACCTCTCTAACACATTCCTCGCCCCTATGTGTGTAGGGAAAGCAATGGAAGAACCCATTTTCAGTGGAGAATATTCAGAATATTAAAAAGAATTCTGTTACTTAATTTTATCAGACAGGTCCTTACAGAACAAGACTACAAATCGATCCTACTCTAGACGAAAGCGTGCTCCTCTCCTGTGGCGCCAGTCATTCCACTATCATTACATGCAAGCTCAAATTCATGCTAGCCATTTGTAATTTAGAATGATATCAATAGTTCCTCCCTCCCAATTTCGTTCCACCATGAGCATGTGGATCAATTCCACATTTTGTATAGAGGCTCCCACTAGACAGAAAAAATGATGTATTGAAGTTGAAGTAGTTTTCAATTTAAGTAGAATAAATTGAAGGCACATCTTGTTAAAAAAAAAATCTTAAATCAGGTAATGCAAACAGGCTCTACTTTGCTTCATTGGTAGGAATACTGATAACCATATTGTGGCTCACTAGATGATGGGCTAATTTTACTTGAAATGAACCCCAAAATCAATAAGACAATTTTAAGTTTAATATATCCCATAATTGCTTCATTTCATCAGTTTCTGTTTTAAATACTTGATGTTGTTGAACTTGTGTGTTTGTGTGTAATGGTTTCTTTTGGCGGAATATGAAATTCTTATTTCCCATGCTTACATGGTAAGAGAATATTATACATTTTTCATTTTAGAATGAAGAAGCTGGTGGTACTGCCCATCTGAAGTATTTAAGTGCTGACATACCAATATTTATGTGTGCCTGTAATTCCCTTTAATTTTGTTTTCCCAGGTTGAATATAAAATAGTTGCATGTAAAACAGTTTCACAATGTTAAATGCTAGCAGGATTCTTTGATCATAATTCTTTGATCAAAATAACTGCAAATAACTTGTTCGGGCCTTTCAGTCAAAGTTAGTGCTTTGGAGTTTAATCATCTTACTGTGCAAATAATATCACTTTGCATCTTCTCATTGATTTTGTTGTTTTGTTCATAAAGCATGCATACAGACCTAAGCTTTCCAAAAAATCTTCTTGATAAATCTGAAGTGGGTCAAACATTTAGGGCTCTTAATTTATCACAGATTAGAATTTTCAGTGATACATATATTAGTTCATATTTGCTTTGACAATACTAATTGTGAGCTTTCAACACCTTGAATAAAACATTTGTAAATCATAAAGAAACTTACTTTTTAAACAGGTTAAGAGTTTTAAAATATTTCGGATGATCATACTGTACTTCAGAAATGTCAGTGCTTTCTGAATTTAACATTTAATTTGTGAAATAATGTACCTGTGACTAAATGATAGAACTAGTTTATCCAAATACATCACCAGCAATTAGTGAGCATCCTAAAATAAAAAGTTTTCATCTTTTGTCTACCTTCCTGAGATTGTGGAGCACTGGTAAAATGATTCTTTCGTCTCCATTTAGACACTAGCTTCGTTTGCTTTTGATCCTCAAAAGCTTTTCAACTGCTTGTACTACTATCGGTATATGTTGGGGGGCGGGGAGACTTACTTGTTTCTATATTGCTATTTTCTCATGAAAATCAATAATAATATGTATAGAACAATGAAATAATGGTACATTAAAATTTACTAAATGGCATCTATCACCAAACAGTACATTCCATCGCAAGCTGAGTGAATTCATGTTCCTTTTATTTAAATGAGAGAGATTTAAGCATGTATTTAAATCTCCAATTCAAATCAATTGATTTAAAAAAATACAAAACAAGAAGCTTAACAGCAGCTGGAACTTGCTTAAAGATGTGGCTGCTAATGTAACTGTAATTGATTCAATTAAACTGTATTTCAAATAATAAAACAGCTAAAACTAATTATGTCAACATGTATTCTAAGAATTACCTCTGCTATCGTTATACATTCTGGATGCAACAAATGTATCATGTGGTTTGCCATCATTAGGTACGCTAAAGCTTCATCATCAACGTGCATCCCGAAGTATTCATTGTAATCTCCACTAAAAGCTGTGCCTAATAAGACAAAATCATAAAAGTCTCAAGAGCAGGAAGTCAAAGCTGTAGGCTTCAGCCCAAGATTTTCAAAAGGAAACTATTAACAAATTTGAAATCATTGCATGGCTACACTACTGCATGATAATTTGAACATCACTGGTGTGCAGATTAAACTTACCAATACCATGATGGTGATACAGCATAGATGATATGCCATCAAATCGAAAGCCGTCAAAGGCATACTCTTCTATCCACCATCTTAGGTTAGAAAGAAGAAACCTCAAGACCTCCCAGCTGAAAACAAAAAACAACAAAGTCTAAATATTAAGGCGTACAATCTCTCTTAGATATCCTATGGTTTCTATGCTAAATATTTATTTTCTCATGGTGAAATATGAACACTGTTTTCATTTTTGGTGATATTTAAACAATTATCCATTCTAGTGGACTTCATGTTTCATAATATCAATTATCCTTTTATCATCTCCAGTTAGGTTAAGGTATGAAAGCAGGAACATCCCAAATTAGTCAGCGACTGTGAACAGTTAGGTCTACATAAAGGGCATTAACTCTACTGAAATAAATTGATGGTGCTCTTAACTATGCACCGGATGGTACTCTTTGTGCTTTCTCTGATTTCAGAACTACTTCAAAAAGAACTACAGTCTATTCAACTTCCAAAACATTAGAAAACCAAAGTGTGGATTCTGATTGGCTGTGTCCAGCTTCCGAAGAACATTCGAAAACCGGAACAGTCACTTCTAAATTTTGATCGTTCGGGAGCCAAAACGTTCGAGAACTAGGCTGTTTGAAAACCAATGTACAACTGTACTCTGAAGTCTTTTCTATGCTTGAGAGTTATAAAATAAACCAAAAGTAATGAAAAGCCTTTTTAATGTATGTGTAAAACCTTTAAAAATTCTATATTTGTCTGCAATTCAAAGTGCCAACTGGTTTATTTTAAAATTTAGACCAAACTGGCTTGCTATTTGCAACAGAAGTTAACAAAACAAGATTAATTAAATGGTGCTTTTCCAGGCACGTATGTTTCTAAGTTTAAAATTATTGTTAACTGGAAAGTAATGAGCAGTCAATTCAAGTAGGTGCTAATGCACCCTAGGTCTATCTCCAACCTTCTGCAGAATTTGAATTTGATAATGTTTTGGGTTCCAGGATGACCACTTAAAACCTTGACCTAGAACTAAGCCTAGTGGTGTCACTTAGGAAAACACCTTTTGACAGAAATAAACAAGTGTTTGCCTTCACAAAACTTTTAATGCAAACCCTCACTGATTTATTGCAACTGAGCTGTATCAGTTGACCCTTTTCAAGCCATTATTGAAACAAAAAACGATCACATGAATGCTAACCAAACCCTAGCATTGGCACAGAGAGCAGCTTCTGTCCCCAGGAACTCTGTGCACAAATTAGGCCCTGCAGTTCACCAACCTATTGTAAACCAGACAGTTACAAATTGGAAAAACAGTAAATGGAAGACACTAATAAGAAAAAAAAACCCAAAGCACTAAGTAAGCAGACCCTAAAACATTTTCAGTACCTACCCCATTACTGAGTCTATACTGAAAAAGGCTATTTGAAACAGAAAAATATCTAATCTGTTGTAACATATCAATAATAATAATAATAATAATAATAATAATAATAATAATAATACCCTGCCCATCTGGCTGGGTTTCTCCAGCTACTTACATTGTATCTAAAAATATAATTAAAAAATCAAGAATTAACACCTCCCAAAACAGGGCTGCCTTCAGATGTCTTCTAAACGTTGTGTAATTATTTATCTCCCTGAATGATTTTGCAATATAATTAAGGTCAAGAGAGTAAGGATTCTATTGTCAGAGATATCTGAAATTGCTGCTGGGAGAGGGTGGGTTGGTAGTAGGGACAAAATGGCAGGCAAAACCACTGCTGATTTGCCAGCATGCAGTTATACTTCTCCAAATATCTTCAACACACTACAGGTATACCTCGGGTCACAGCCGCTTCAAGTTGCGTTTTTTCAGGTTTCGGCAGTTGCGCTTTGCACATGTGCAGAAGTGCCAAATCGCAACCCGCACATGCGCAGATGCATCCCACACGGATCACGTTCACAACCCAATTGTGTCCACTGTACTTTTATGAAGTAGAAACAGTGCCTGGGGTTTTATGGATATGCAGTTAAATCATCATAAATTAAAATATCTTCACTTTAAGACAACACAGGCGTGCAAAGTATGACTGCCCCTTTACTATAAAACACCATTTCCCCTCGTTATATGCTGCTGCTTAGAC
The DNA here is from genome assembly GCF_964106915.1 of Podarcis gaigeae. NCBI lineage: Eukaryota > Metazoa > Chordata > Lepidosauria > Squamata > Lacertidae > Podarcis > Podarcis gaigeae. The sequence goes on from NC_139677.1 coordinate 63,679,947, forward strand.
TTTAGTTTTGGTGTAAGACTTGTTTTTTAAATTTTGGTTGGTTTTTGGTAGCACCTATATGGATAGGGGTACAGACACATGATATGAGAAATTAAACCCATAGCCATATATTTAAAGTATTCTCCCTTTTACTGTACAGTGGTACCTCAGGTTACATACGCTTCAGGTTACATAGGCTTTAGGTTACAGACTCCGCTAACCAAGAAATAGTGCTTCAGGTTAAGAACTTTGCTTCAGGGTGAGAACAGAAATCTTGCTCTGGTGGTGCAGTGGCAGTGGGAAGCCCCATTAGCTAAACTGGTGCTTCAGGTTAAGAACAGTTTCAGGTTAAGAACGGACTTCCTGAACGAATTAAGTACTTAACCCGAGGTACTGTAGTAATATCAGGCACTCAAATCTGTTCCTTTACAGCTTACATTACAGTTTTTTGTCCTGCCCTCTTCTATTAAAAATCCTAATACACACATTTTCTTTGTGTAGCAAAATAAAAGAAGCAGGAATAATAAAGTACATGTGCAAGGAAAAAGAGAGAGAACTAATTTTATAGTCTTCAAACAAACAAACAAACAAACAAACATGCTTTTTATTGAAAGTTTCACAAGCCCCTCACCCTGAGAGTAACTCTCAGCTTTTCCCAACGCAGCACTGCATCTGTTCAGTTTTGTGAGAAAGCATAAGTCCAATGAGTTCCCATTATTTCATTGTTAAATTACGTAAATTAGAGAAAACCATAATGAATCTTAGCCAGCCTATGTAAGAGCATGGGCAAGAAATGTTGAATTAGAAAGAAGGATACTAATCTGAGTCAGTGAACATATTAACTCCTTCCCACCCACTTTTCTTTATACACAGAGACCAGTGGGAAGCAGAAATCTCAAGGGACTGTATGTTAAAGGACGCAATGGAAAAGCTTTTAAGATGCAACACACAGTTGTAGTATGTGATTAAAAGAAGAAAGTGCTCACTATTATTGCTATTTATATAGCACCAGCAGCGTACAAGGTGCTTTACACAGAAATATAATCAGAAGTGCCCTCTGGAGCTTGCAATCTAAATTTAGATTGCATTGCACTTAGAGTGCATTGGAGGGGAACGACAAGGGGAGGAAGAGACAATGGCAGCCAGTGATGAATCTGAGCACATGCAGTTATTTGTACTTAAGCTTTGTGGGGATGAAGAGTAGGAAATGAAATGAAAAGGTTCATAGAAGATGGATTTTAAGGGAAAAACAGGAGGCAGGAAGAGGGAGGTGGGATCATGAAGGTATGTAAGAGCGGCTGAAGGTAGTAGAATTGGAGGTGTGGGACAATAATCAGGGGTATATCAGGAGAACAGGGAAGAGACTGAAGTCAAGGGATGCTAAGGACTTGGTGTCATGTGCCAAAGGGAAGCAGAAAAATTATCAGGGAGGAGCAAAGCAGCAGCTATCTCCTCTCCAGGAGCTTGGGTGTTTGTCCCAGCTATGGTTTGGCTTACCATGGCGTTGCAAACCAGACCAAACAAAAAACCTACCGTTAATATACAAAGTGATAGAAAGTATGTTAATTGAACAAGTTCATCTATTTGTTAAGTTTAACTTAGGGCTCATTCTGACATTGTTGAAGACTTGCTGCCCCTGCACAGGTTTATCACATCCTTTTGAAGTGGTAATAGATAGGACATTATACTTTGGGTCCATTCCATGTGGTTACTTCCCACATCATTGTTAAAGGTAGTCCTCCAGGTGAACTGCTTTGTATCCAAAGCATTGCCTAGCATTCAACTGAATGAGAAATAAATAAGGATTCTGGAGTGCACATGGGGTGGTACAACAAATCACCTCGATAATAGTTTAGTTTAGATTTTTTTTTAAAAAAAGAAAAGGCTTTAAAGTGTGAATTGTTGTGGACTGTGTCATTTTTCAAAATCTTTACTGAAGCTCAGAAGCTCGAAATTCCTTTGAAATCGTTATCTTGATCTATCACAAGGGTCTCGATTCTATTTATTTTATTATTCAATAATTAAACTATGAAAACATTCCATGCAAAAAGAAATGTGGAAAAGATCTATGGGATTCTTTGAACACTTTGTTCCCCTCACCCCAAACAAGTAGCAGCAGCAAAACCTAGTAAACCTAAAATATGTGAATTGGAATCCAAAATGTTACTTGAAATAACTTATTTAAAATAACTTCTTTGAAATAACTTATTTCAAAATGCAAGACACAGACAAAGGAAAAACAAAGCCGTTTCAAAAATCATTAATTCCAAGTTAGATTCTTGATTTATTAGATTCTCCCCGCCCTAAAATTGGAAATCTCCAGATACTAATTTGGATTCAGACACTGTGGTTCAGGCATTCTTCAAATATAAATGAAGGGTTCTGCTTTTCAAGTAAGGTTTTGTTCTTTTGTGGATATTAAAAATGAAATACATTTAGTGGAAGTTAAAAAGATCTATTGACTTGAGAGACAGTCTTTTGAACAGCTTGGCAAGATGGTATATCTTAATAATGATTTAAGATTGATTCGGAGATACATAGCTAGGTGAACAGAATAAGAAAGTAGCCTAGCCAAAAGGTTTGCCTTCCATAAGAGATTCTTTAGCATTTGAAGCTCAAGTCAGCCAATATTGGCTCAGGCACTGAAACACTGTTAACAAATATAAGTGCTTGCCTAAGTGTTTGCAGCAATAAAACAAAACAAATCCCCTACTGAGCAACATCTATAATTCCTATTTAAATATCCTGCTGGAATAATGAAATATTTTGTCTACAGACAACTATTAGCATCCAATAAGATTCATTTGCCCATAGCACATCTGCGTGGTACTTATATTTCACAAAGAGTGTTGACATGTTGAAAAAGAATATCAGTAAGGATATTACTGATTAACTAGGGTCAGTCATTATATTCTGAAACAACATATGGGCTGCTAAGTCTGGAACTATTCTTAGGTGCTTTCTTAAAATTTGCAAAACACACAATTCAAATTAGTATCAGGGACCCACTGGGTGTCACTGCCGAGGCCTTAAAAATTCCTGTCTGAAACTTTAAAGCAACTACTTTGTACACTATTAAAATACTCAATTGATATCAAAGATATTTCAGCAACGTTTGCATGCACAGCAGTTTGACATGTACTATCTGCCAATCAACTTGGTTACAGTGGCTTAGAGATTTTTTTGTTATACCAAGTAGTCATATGCTAGAGCCCTCATGGATGGAAGCCATTTCACATACTGGTGATGAAATGCTTTCAAGCATCTTATACTGGCTGGCGTCTAGGACTACACACTTGACAGGAGGGAAAGATGGGAAACAGGAGCGGCTCACCGGGGGGGGGGGGGTATTGTGTGTCAAAAGTCTCCTGGCAGCAGCATCACTGTCATATATCAGGACAGGGAGGGGTGACACATGGTTAGAGCTGCATGGAGGAACTGGTGAGGGAGCTGGATTGGCTCTGCCAGATTGTCTACACTGCCCTGACCGTGTTGTTGCCTTGCTTCTGCCCTACTGTTATGGGGAAGATTCTAGTGCAAGGAGGCTATAACTGCAGCAGCACCCCACTGGGCAAGCAACTTATGATGGGATAATGAGCTGCTTGTGCGTAAAGCTTGATCCCTCCGGGTTTTGGCTAGCCAGCCAACCTCTGTCTCTAACGGAGCCCCCAAAGCATGGCTCCGTCAGTCGCTGGTAGAATCCGACAGTGGGCGTCTACGGAATCTATTCCAACATAAAAGTTCCTTGACGGAAACGCGTCGTCTGGATTCTCGGCGCGACAGTTTCCGGCGAGGAGTGGGGGTGCTTATGGGAGGATCTGAAACTCCTCCGCTGTTACTGCTGGAAGAGTCCCTGAGCCATGCCTCCATCTCTCTCTCCTTAAGACTTCCCGATTTCCCCCTACTGGTGCCTTCCTCCACTGCTGACTCTCTCCTGCCTTCAGAGAGCCTCTCCACCTCCTGTCTTTCCGATGGCAGTTCCCTTGACTCTTGACTGCACTGAAGTCTGTGGCAGATAGATGATAGATAAATGACAGATGATAGATAGATAGATAGATAGATAGATAGATAGATAGATGGATAGATAGATATAGATAGATAGATAGATAGATGATAGATAGATAGATGATAGATAGATAGATAGATAGATAGATAGATAGATAGCTAGATAGCTAGATAGCTAGCTAGATAGCTAGATGATAGATAGATAGATGATAGATAGATAGATAGATAGATAGATAGATAGATAGATAGATAGATATAGATAGATGATAGACAGATATGCTTTATTCAATATAATTTCTGAACCACTTATAATACGCATAATATATATATTGCAACTTATCAGATGTTGGCTATTGAATACTGATGTTGAGAGAGCATCACTGGTTGGCAGTACATTACTGAGTCCTAAACAACCTAGAAAAGCTTGCCCATTTCCTTATTCCTCTGCCTTATCTTGGCATCTGGTAGGCCACTGTGAGAACAGAGTACTGTACTAGATGGGCCCTTGGCTTGATCCAGCAAGGGATCCTCTTATGTCATTAGGATCTGCCAGAAAAGCTCATCTGTCCTCAACAAGAAACTGTCCCTTTAGTCTGGTGGAACAGTGGCTATGGTATTTTCTACCTAATGATATCAGGCTCGCACTATGTGTAATGAGTTTTAGGCACAAACTTAAGACTTCAGCAAGCCTTCTTATAAAAAACAATTTACTGTTTTTATAACCTTCTTGTCGGATGATCCATCCTGTTCTTTTGTTTCTCTGAAGTATCTTGCTTTCATTTTATTGTCACGTTACTTGGGTTTCAACTAAGATTTTGTGCACCACATAGGTATATTTTTATACAAGTTTGCAATATGAAAATGCATAACACAGTAAGAGCTATAAAATAAAAATTCACATTATGGACCTCTTGGATAAAAGAAAAAGCCAATCTTTGTATGTGCATAGCACTGTAAATTATTAAACAACAAAACTAAACAAGCAGCAGGAAGTCTGCCTGGGATTATTTTCCCTCCAACAATCTCCTATGCAGATTTCCCTTCCTATCCAGATCATCTGGGATTTAATTAAAAGAAAGAAGCACATTCTTCTAAAACAGTAGCCCAGAGATTTGAGAGTTATGTATACTTCACAACTGTTTTGAAATTTCAAAAGTTGCTTTAACTTATCAGAATTAAAATATAATATAAATGTTGGAGAACTCTTTTTTTCGTTTTCTAGATTTTTTATTCTCCATTCTTGTTTAGAAAACTACCACATATCTCAGCGAGGGAATAAATTAAAGTTAGTAAACAGTCCAATTTCCTTTATTCTTTTTTTAAAAAGAATGTATATTGAAAGTTCAGAAAGCTGCCTCGTTTTATCAGCATGTTTTTTTGCATGGTTTTGAACAGGATGTGTTTTATGCTAAAGATGCAGCAAAAAGTACCAATACTATACTGAAAGATAGTGCATTTCTAAATACAGTACTAGATCAGGGATGAGAAAATGTTTTCCTTCTAGATATTGCTGGATCACAACTCCCACAATCCCTGGCCATTGGCTATATGGCTGGGCCTTATGGGACTGGAACATGTGGAGGGGGATCACAAGATTCCCCATCCTACCTGTTAAAAAACAACATGGTTTCAAAAGCTTGTCAGTTGCTATATTAAATTCTCTCTCTCTCTCTCTCTCTGTGTGTGTGTGTGTGTGTGCGCGCGCGCACGCATGCGTGTATGTGTAAAAACAAGTAAGATGCATTTACATCACTCATCTTTAAATCTTAGCCAGGAATGAGAAAATTGGACCAGATTCTGCTCTTGTATGTTTCTTTAGATCTGTGTATGTGTGTGATAGTGTTAATGAGATAGAAGGCTGTGTGTGTGTGTGTGTGTGTGTGTGTGTGTGTGTGTGTTAGGACCAAAGCCTTGGTTTCCACTTTTCCATTGACATTTCCTGTTAATGAATGGAAATAGGAGAGTAAAAGAAGACAAAACCATTTTCAGGCATTAAGCCTACTCAATTAAAAACAATGAAGAAGTGCAGTTGTGCCTGCTGCCCTCCCCACCATCCCCCACTGGCTCTCTTTCTGACCTTTGGTGTGTCCAGCTGAGGGCACTTTGAATGCTTTCCACAACGTGTTCCATATCATGAGGAAGATACCAAGTGTGTGCAGCTGTTGTTGCTTTCTTGAGTTATCTGCTCAGCATGAGTTTGAGATCTGTGTCATGGACTTACCAGTTGCTGGATCTAGCATCTGCTTCTCTGTTACCCATTTACAAAATGGGGTAAATAGTTTCTAAAAGGATGTTGGACTAGATGGGGCTTTGGTCTGATTCAGCAGGACTCTTTTTATGTTCATTCCCCAACCCGCCATTTTGTGACTTGCTCAGGCCTCTTAAAATGTTATAACAACTTATGGAAGCCCTACATCCATTATAACGATTTATAATATTTTAAACAGGTGAAGAGAATCAGTGGAGAAGGATTTCTTTTTCCAACAAATGAGAGAGAAACAAAAATTGGAGGTGGTAGGAGAGAAAGCTGGTTAAGACATTCCATGCTGGACCAAAGATAATTATTCTTTTTTTATGAGTGACCATTTAATGTGTTTTATAGCATACCAATAAAAAAATAGAAAAATTGCAATTATTTTCCATGTCCCTCACAAATATCTCAGAGCACAGCTTAATTACCAGACAATCTTGGTTGGGGTTTTCTACTCCCCTTCCCCTGTCTACATTTTAAAGATTTTTTTTGCACACAGCTGTGTTTGATTGTAGATAATAAAGGAAACTGGATCCTTCAAGGGAAATTATATGTTATTGTAACATCTTCTAACTAAAGGAGCATCTGTTGCTTAAAAGTCTCCTATTCTGTAATGTCAATTTAAACGTAAAAGCAGGAGAAAGGTTTCATCCAGCAAGGCTGTTTATTAAAAATTAAAACTATGTCTTCTGTAGCATATCTGGTTTGTATATATTATGAGATGTATGCACAGAGCTAAGTTTTTTTTTGGAGGGGGGATATTGAAGATGACTGCACATCACCACTGTCCATTCACAATTCCAAAAGCCAAACAAAAATGCACAACCAAAATTTTAACGTCAGCGGTGATGGTGACCAGTGCAGCTGAGGGTTGTAGGAGAGAAAACGCAGCACAGCCCATGGAGGACATTTTGCCTAGAGCTCCCTCAAACCAGGTTATGTTCTGAAACCACATGACGCCACCACCTTGCTGAGGTTCAGCAGGCCTGAGTCTGGTCAATGTTCAGATGGGTGACCACATCTTTGCCACTATAGGTTCCATGACACATGAAAGACAGGATATAAATATAATAAAATAATAACAATATTAATAACTGTATCCATCATGCCCCAGTGTACTATGCAAGCTCAATGTGTAAAACTGCAGAGTGGTCAACAAGGATAAGTTTAGAAGGCAGGAGTGTTTAATGTATACAGGCTATCGTTGTTTTGCACAGGGATTCCATTCCAGACCTCACATGCGTCAGCAGAGTGCGTGTAAGCCTGCCCTACCCCTTTTCCTGATGTCTTTATGACATTTTGGGACTACTTCTGGGTTTGGCACCTGTACTACCTTGAGCTATGTGGTGATAAGGGAGGAATTTAAAATACCTGTAACAACAACAACAACAATACTGCACTACCTTTAACAAAAAAAAAAGCTTCTGTTATTTTCGCACAGAAAATATGCTCACTGCTCTTACGCATCCCCACAACAGAAATATGAAACTTGTCAAATGAATTGGTTTGCTGATGATGTCATTGTTTGACATACAGTAATCTCAAAATAACATAATTTAATTTGACAGTAATTAAATGCCCACTATATCCCCAGAGAAAACCCACCTGTGATCACTCTGAAAGGCCACAGGATGCCATTCCTGCTTCGTGAATGCAGCTTTGAAAACATTAACTAATTGGCTGAAAATTCCCACTAAATTTGAATAATTTGAAATATGACCAGATAAAAAGGTTAATACTACATTTAACACACATGCGCAAACCTGTCCACATCCTCAAACTTATATATATATATATATATATATATATATATATATATATATATGCAGGGAAGTGTGATATAATTTGTCATATTTTATTTCTTTCTACCACTTCTAGGCTGCTTACAGAAAAAGTCTGTTGGACATTTTACAAAAATAAAATATATAAATATGATGCAATCCAGAAATATACAAATAGCACAAAAACAGAGAACCAACATAAAACATTATCTAACAATATAAAAGCAGACGAGCATAAAATTAAAAACCAGTAAAAAAAAAAAAAGCAAACAGAAAGCAATTTCTGCTGAGATCTGAATGCACTGACTAATACATATTTGTCATATTGGTATTAAAAGGATGATGAGGATGAGGATGATGCTCCAAAAAGCACTGAAAAAAGCATAATCTAGGTAACCAGGAAAGTTTCCCTGGGAAGGGGATTCGACAATTGAGAGAAGACTATTGAGAAAGCCCTCTTCCTACTACACACTTCCTGTCTATGGTGGCTGGAGGCACCCTCAGAAAGGCATCTGATGAAGATCTGAAGGACCAGGCAGGACAAGGAGGGAGTCCTTTAGAAAACAATGAAGCCCTAGATTCCTTGGAACCAGGTGAACACCAGCACTTGGAACTGGAAATGAACAGGGAGCCAGTGCAGTGGACAAAACTCTAGAATAATGTGGTCGTATCTGCCATTCCCCTTTAATAATCTTGCTTTCCTATTTTGGACCTATCTAACTCTCTGGAGCATTTTCAAAGCAGTCCCACATGTAGTACGTTGCAGCAATCCAGCCAGGAACTTATTAGAGTGTGGATAATGGCCAGAATGCTTGCGCGCTCTCTCTCTCTCTCTCTCTCTCTCTCTCTCTCTCTCTCTCTCTCTCGATAGGGTTTTAAGTATATATCAGCCAAAGCTGATAATTGTACTCCAAGGCACCAAGATCACAGTTACAATGATAGATCCAAGAGAAAGCTACATTCATTAGCTTTCCTTATCAACACTACACCTGCAGAAACTAACCTGGAGCAGGTATCGGTAAAGTGCTTTGCAATCCTGTCCCCGCAGGCTGAGGATTCTTCAGATTCCACTTGAGTGCCAAGTTGCATAAAGCTCCTCAGAAAAAGTTTATTTATATGGCACTGTGCACATGCAGTTGCAGTGCAAAAGTATAACTTCTTATCGCTATCATTACCATGTAATTGTTTGTAAATTTCAGCCAGTGAAAATGCAGTAGCCAGACTGGTTTCTGAAATCAGCATTCATTGTCATATTTTTTGTTTTGTTTTGTTCCATCCGCCACTGGCTTCCAGTTTATTTCAAAGCGTAATTCAAAGTGTTGGTTCTTACCAACAACATCCTAAATGGTTTGGAGATTTGAAGTACTCTGAAGCTGATGGGGTTTTCTTTACAATCAAGCAGTATATAAATTTTATGAAATAAATAAACAAAAGAAAACAAGATCTCCGTTTAACGTGTTGTTTTAAGTGCTTTCCATGTTGATGTAAGCTCTAAAATCCTGGGAAATTACTGCTCTTTTCAGCCAACACATTCTATAAACATGATGAGTGAAGAGGCTCTAAATTCAACTTGGCATATTGCATTCAAGAGGAAGAACGAACAAACAGGATTTTTTTATTGGGGGGGAGGACATTCTAAAGAATTATTTCAGGAAAAATGAAATAATCCTATTTTTTCAAGAGCCATCTTAATGAAGTGAATAGCACACACAACTATTCATAAATGCCATGTTTTATAATGAGTATCTCACACAAGTTATTTATACTTACTTTGCGTAGTCAAAAAGTCGGCTATCCCACAATGCATGTGTTCCTCTAGGACCAGAGTGGAAAAATGCATCATCTGTGCCATCAAATTTGTTCAGGCCATCCTCAGAATTCTTTGATGCATGGCTGTGTACAACATCCAGCAAGACAGTAATTCCCATTGAGTGGGCCACATCAATTAGTTCCTTCAAGTCATCTGGAGGTCCATAACGGCTAAAATGTTGAACATTGAACGTTATTGGTTTACTATGCACTAGAATCATATATACTTGCTTAGTGGTGGCACATATGCTTTGTGGTGTATGAGTTTTTTTAACATTTCTTGTTCAAATGGTCCTAGGTAGCAAGGGTGAGATAAGCTCTTTCAAAGATGCTACCGATCAAAGGAGGCAATCCCAGGCCTTGGAAGACCAATAGCTTGACTCAGTTCAAGGAGGTAGCTTTTTTACTCCCTGCACAGGTTGGCACACTGCAAACGCTTGAGACTTAGAACAGAAAAAAGAGGCAAATCACTTTCCCTTGTTCAGGCTTAAAGAAACGAAAGCCAATTTGTCTTGACATGGGTGCTGTGAGCATGTATAAGATAACGACTGTAAAGCACTTCAACACAGTGAAGTACCTTATAAATGGAAAGACTGAAGTTTTAATTCGCGTCACTTCTCAGGCATTTCAGGAGGAAATTATGGGAGGAATTCAACTTTGTAGTCTTCTGATCTAGAGGACTGGTTTATTCTGCCCACGTGAAATATTCTGTCCAGCTCTAGGCACCACAATTTAAGGAGGAGATTGACAAACTGTAATGTGTGCAGAGGAGGGCAACCAAGATGATTGAGGGTCTAGAAAGCAAGCCTTATGAGGAACAGTTGAGGGAGTTGGGTATGTTTCGCCTAGAAAAGACAAGACTGAGAGGAGATATGATGGCCATCTTCAAATATCTATCCAGCTGTCATGTGAAGGATGGAGCAAGCTTGTTTTCTCCTATAGACATGTAGCTGGGAAGGGAGCAGGGGAAGAAGACATTGCATCTCCATTCCCCCATCCCAACTGAAAACAGAGAAGGATCAACTCTGTAGAATGCTCCTTCTTTGCAGGGAAGCCGCTTGTGAAGGAGCATCCAGCACCCGGCATGATGCCTGTACACAACAGTTGTTGCACCGAGGCATTGATTCTGCAGCATGTTTCTTCAAGGACAGGACAGCAGGCAGGAAGGAGATTCAGAGAGAACCAAGCTCGTACCTTCTCCTGGGAAAATATAGCTGGTGGTCAGGGAGGTCTTGGCTTTTTGTGGGGTTTAGCCACCCTCTAATACCCCAATAATGCTCTAGGCCACCCACAGCAATCCCTAGCTGCCCAAACTCAACTGTGACAATGTCCAAATCCCTCTGAAAGGCCCAATATTTGGCTTGGGGCTTGGCTGTATCTGGTGCAGAATCCTAGTGTCTATACACACCTCTTTCCTCTGCTCGGACAAGCAAAAGGCATTGTTTGTTTGTTTGATTAATTTCTTACCCACCTGGAAGGTCTTAAGGCAGGTTACAACAATTCAAAATTCTATATTAAAAACAGTTTAAAACAAATTACAATCATGGCAATATGGTGAGTTTGGAAAATGTCTATCTCAGGTGTCAATGGCCAAGGCATTATCAATGTTAACAGAGTTAAAGGACAGATTATAGCCAGAAAAAATCCACTCATCATATCAAACTGAGAGAGTTGAAATGCATTTTTAAGTTCTCTAACTTACATAATTTATGTCATATATGTGTAGTACTTATTTGGTCTGAAATTGTATCACAATTTAAAACCAAATAAAAACTACAGATATACAGCAACAACCATATATTTATTATTTGTGTTATATGATGAAGGGCGAGTAATGAAGATAATAAATTATTATGATGATACATCATCATGGGAGCTGCTTTTCCATGGTTTAAAAGCCTTTTAATCAGTTGGCTCTTACTGGAAAAAAAATGATTCAAAGGAAACTTTCAAGCAATAAAGTAGCCAGATCTATAAAGCCGATTGCTGTATCAAGCAGATTTCAAATATGTGTAATGAGATTATACCAACTCAGGATGTAGGTATTTCACAGCTGAGTGCAGCTACTGAACAACTGAATGCAAAACAATTTCCTACATTTGTGAAGCTAGAATATAAAAGGCAAAATGCACTTCCAAACATATATATATAGCCTCCAGAAGATTTGACTCAATTTTGCCTCACTGACTGTTAGGCCTATCTGAAAACTTGCTTTTTGAAAACACCCAAAAATATTGGAAAACAAAAGTAAACTCATGAGACATAAAAAAAACTTTAGCATACCTGGATGCTGCAAAAAAGCTTGTAATCTGATAACCAAAACTAGCGTAGTAAGCATGTTCCATCACAGCCATCAACTGAATGCAATTATATCCTGTTTTTCCAAAAAGAAGAAGGAAGAAACAAAATTTCATTCATGGTTGTTGTCATTTATACAAAGTGTCTGGCCTACAAGATATTCATTTTAGCTAAAAGACACATTGCATTTAGCCAGAAAAAGATAATTTAGACAATATGTTATGAGCAAACCTACCAAAATAAAGCCTACGGGAGACATGACTTCCCAGCCATACTGGGAAGGTTGATTTCTCAAGCACTGAAAGATTAGCCTTTTAAGTACATAATATGCAAATATAATCATAATTTGACTTTAGAATATTAACTATGCCAATCTGCATGTCCTGAACTTCAACTGCACTTTTGATATTTACACTGTTGATCATAAAAAGAAAAAGAGTAACCGACTATGCACATACGAAACCTTGCGCTTTCCTTAATGTTTCAAACATGCACCATTTCTATCTAATCGTTAACATATTTTTCTCCAAATTCATTTCCCTCAAGGAATCTCTCTAAAAGAACAAACATTAAAGCAATGGAATTTTGCTTTGAAGCTTACTGAAGGAGCTGAGGACCAAAGGAAAAGAAAAACCTTTCTTTTTGTCCCTTATCCAACCCAAAATGTTTTTCTGTGATATTAAGTGAAGGAAATCTGAAGGGAAAAGTACAGTTTAATGATGAAACCGCCAGCACTTAAAACAAATCTTTTACTAAGCTAACTTTTATGTCAGCAAATAAATGCCCCTTCAGCCACCAAGCAAGGATTATAGGCAAAGGATAACCTTCAGATCTGTTTGAAACTCTGTGGAAGCCAGAGTTTCTCTTGATTCTTAGTTTTCACTAAAATCTTTGACATGTCACTTAACCTGCTCCTCAAAATTTTCATAATGTTTACTTAATTACTTATTTTTTCTTTTGCCCTCAAATCAGATGTGAGAGATGGGTAGTATCCGCTTAGTTAACTTAGGTTGCAACCCTCAACACCTGAACTACAGAGAGACTAGGAAATGGGTCTTCTACCCCATGACTTCAAGGCCCCTTTCCTAGTCAATCTCTGGTATAAATGCGAAGTTTGGATTTTTGCCTAAATGTGCATCACTTGACACATAATTATGCTGAGCCATGCAGATATTGGTAGGAATCATAAGACCACAATGTGACACCAACTTTGAACCAGTTGCACTGATTTTTGGTCCATTTCTGGGTCAAATTCAAAGTGCTGGTGTGAACCTTTAAAGCCCTTAATGTTTAGGTGTGATGTTACCTAAGCAAGCATCTGGATAGAGGTACATTCTGTCTTGCTGAGGTTGCACTGAACTCTGCACTATCTGTGCCTAGGAGAGTGTTTCCCAGAAGAGGTTGATATGCCAAATATGACCCTAACTAGAGATACTGAACTTTGTCTAGGTCACCTTCAGGATAGTCTAATGCAATCTGTTCTATGTGGATCTCCCTTTGAAGATGGTCCCAAAACTCTAATTAGGGCCGAATGCTGCTTCTCAGTTGCTGGTGGAAACAAGATTAGGACATGTAATGTCAATTGGTACCAGTGGCACCAGATGCTGGTTTTGAACTTTAAAGCCTTAGAAGTTTGGAGCCACAATTCCTGAAGAACCACATACACCAATATGAATCTGCCTGGATATTAAGGTCTGCAGCAGAAGTTCTGCATAGTTGGCTGGCTATTTGGGAGATTCAACTGGTGATTACAAGAAACAAGGCCTTTAAAATCTCTCTTCTTTGGAACACTTTATCCTAAAGGTTATTCTCTCAGAATTGGCCATTTGAGTAGCAATTGTTTTGTTGGTAATTTATACTGATGTCTGTAAACTCTTTTAACTGGCCTAGGTATTGCTAACATTGTTGCTATGCATTGTTTTATGATGTTCTGAATTGCCCCGGGTGGGCTATGCTCAGAAGGACTGTATGCTAATTATTTTGGCATACATATTTTGACATTTCAATCAACAGTGAAAAATCAATTTTCAATATCATTTCCCCTTTCTTTTTGCCGGGGCACAGATGTGTTTCTATTTCCTAATATTGAGTATTCACTTGTAAAATTGGGTTTATATTAGTATTTAAAAATGCTTTAAAAACTGCCTATAAAAGAATTATTTTAAAACTTTCTTCACTTCAGTAGTTCTGAATACAGAGTTACGCAAACCTTTTCTGTTCTGTATTACTTAGTTTATACATGACTATTTTCATTTTATTGTTTTCTTTGCAACTAACCCATGCATCCAGCTATAAAATAGTTTTAGAAAATAGTTTTAGAAATGCATGTTTAAAATGTCGTTTTTTTTAATCTAGCTTTTAAGAAAATGCTTGCTCCTTTACAGATGCACTAAAGAAAAATTAGCTACTTTGCTTGCAACAATGCAGTGACACAGAGATGCAGGATGATACATGCAATTAGATTAATAATTTGAAATACGAGTTTTATTTCTGGTTGCTGTACTCCACAAATAAATGATCTAAACACTATAAAAAGCACTCATCCACATGAGGATTTCAGTCCCTTTAAAAAAAATATAAAACCTTTGGTTCAGTACAAAAGAATGTTCAGCACACTAAAATACATTGCTATGATGCATTAAATATCAATACGGAGACAATCCACAGACTCTCGAAATGAGCTTTTCTAATAAAAGCACAGGGCTCATTAAAAATTTATCTCAGAAGAAGCCTCAGATATTACTTACCAAGATCCTTGACTTTCGGAAGTACATTGTGTGTGAAGTTTTTATATGAAGCTATTTTCCCTTCAGGGGAAGCAATTCCCACATGAGATTCATAGATCCTTAAGCTTTTAGGCTTCTTAGGAACAGGATGTCTCCGCTGCACAATGGAAAAATGATTTGGGAATAAAAATGTGAGAAGCTGTCAGTTATATTAGACAAGAACTGGTAATCTGAACCAGCACATTCACTTTAAGATAAATGCAGCTGTTATATAACAAATCACATAAATTCGTAGGGTGGGGGGCAAGGGAACTTCAGTCTCAAGACTGGTATCATCCGTACCATTTCCCTTCACAAAACTTTCTCTTTGGTCATGATATTCCCTTGACACCAACCGAATACCAAAATAGCCAGGATTAAGTGAGCTGCTTGGGTTCAGCCTTGAAAAAGCCTTTCCCAGGAAAAAAAAAGATCACCAGTTGGAAGGAATGTTTCGTTTCGATTCACCTCTTGTGAATTAAACCACCAGGTTTGTTTGTTTTCCCCAAACCTCTCCTGCCAGAAAACCCTTTCCTTGTCGATTTGAGTGCCAAGTACCCTCTCTGTGTTGCACAGCATTATGTGGTGCGATTTAAAGTAGAACCTCAGTTGACACAGGGCACTGCGGACTGACCTTTAAGAAATAAACAGTCCTAGATGCACACTCCACTGCCCATCTCAGGTGCTATAAATGGCGGGTGAAGGATAGCCGTGGAACTATCGGCTGTTAGAACTTTGGTCACCAGGGAGACCCTGATCAGCTTCCAGGGAAATCTAAGGTTCCCAGAAGCTTGTTGGAAAACAGGTGCATGTTTTAAACTTATTTTTTAACTCTTGTTGGCAGGCACATTATCTGCTCAAAATGTTGTACTACCTTCCTGACTGCTATCCCCACCCCCACAAAAAAAATATCTCATCTGTGCTTCCTATCATTAAATCCAAAGGTTATTTTACTGAGCTTATTAGAAGGAATACTGCAGAAGGAACATCATGAATTAATAACCAATCTTTTGACTGCTGCAAAAATTGTAATTGCAAGGGACTTGCATAACTCTGTA
Organism: Podarcis gaigeae; assembly: GCF_964106915.1. Classification (NCBI taxonomy): domain Eukaryota; kingdom Metazoa; phylum Chordata; class Lepidosauria; order Squamata; family Lacertidae; genus Podarcis; species Podarcis gaigeae. Next base: position 63,695,893 of record NC_139677.1, read on the forward strand.
AGGCCTGCCATACCAGAGTGGGTTACAATATTGTGGAGTGTTGCCAAGATTTTAAAAAATCACAAAGTTTGTAGGGCTACAACTTTTTATGCAGCTAACAACTTTTTGTGTACTTTTGGAAGAGTAAACACAAATAGGTATGGATATTTATTTTTCAATTCTGTATGTAAATTTCTACTTTGCAAACAAAGCTTTTTCTTTGTTTATCTGTATCACTGGAACTGATACTTGATATATCTTATGCATACCAAATTAAAAATTGAATGCAATTTCCCTGAAAACCTACATACTTCAAAACACCACAAGTCCTCCAATCTCACAATAAGATATTCAATTGCTCTGAGTTTGTTAAATAACTTCTGTAATCATGTTGGGCAGGGGGCGAGGGAAAGGAATGGTAACTCAAAATACAGGGACATGCAAGGATTCCATTTGCATGCTTTATGCCTCTGTGTATAAATAAAAAAAGTGAAACAACCACTATGAAATCATTTTTTCAGTTTTACTTGTAAAATAGCATCAGATTCCAAATATAGTGGACAGCACCGTTTTTTATGTAATTTCAATCAAAGTATTACAGCTAACATTAGTCTATTTTCCAGCAGATCTTCCACCAGCTTACCTATTTATGCAAATGCACAGACACAAAAAGTGTACCAAATTCATCTGCAGATGTGTGTATGTGGTTTGAATCACTTTCCTAACTATTAAAAGGAAAATGAACACATACTCCCTTCTAATAAGTTTATCTTCTGTGTAAAACGTTATCTAAATTTGGTATAAAATGGCCCATTTTCAGATGATCAGAAAATGTAAATTTAGAGGAAACATACCACTCACCAATACCCAGCCCATCCTATATTCCTAACGTATTTAAAATAGCTTACTCTGTATGGGGTTGGTGGCTCCCAATTTACCCAGTCATAGTTCACATTGGCACCCTGAGTTACATATCTTGCCCAGGGTGAAATACGATAGAGGACTTCTCCGCTTCTGCTTTTGATAACCACCTAGAAAATTAAATATAAAAAGAAACAGACAAGGTTAAACTAAGGCCAGAATTATACATTCTAGGTAAGGGGAGGGGGCTGCTACAAAGTAGTAGCTTCACATTTTCTTCGCTCCCTCTGTTTCTCTGTAACATTTTTCAATTCAAAACATGACTGAAAAATATCATGAAGAGGCAGCCCCACAGAGGGTCCACACAAAAAAGAACTTTAATACAAAACTGGTTATGGAGGGGAAAACCAAGCAGCAAGCTGCTGCATATAATACAAATTTGAAAATAAAAACACATGGATGTATCTAGCTAAGTACCCACCCCCCCGAGTAAACCCATTGAAATAGATTAGCTTAAGTTAGTCATGTCCATTAATTTCAATGGGTCTACTCAGAATGACTAACACTGAATACAACCCACTGTGTCTGAGAGCAGACTGAGGTAACGCCTGGTACGGAGAGCCAGGAGAGTCAATATACTACAATGCCATCATCACATTGCAAGTTTCTTCATCCCTCAAAGTTGCAGACAATTCACAGTGGGCTAGAAAAACAGGCAATAAAGTGTCCTTTAGATATTTTACACTACTGAATGTTTCTGGGAGAGGTAACTTGAAGCTGATAGCAGCAGCCACATCTAATTCCAATGTACAATTATTATTTTTTACGTTTTCATTTGAAAGATATCTAAACTTACTGAACCCAATTTACAGTATTGTAACAAATGACAAAAAAAAACCCCAAATCAAAACAGGAATTCCTGGAGAAAAAAACCTGACATTTAGCCAAAAGCACATTGGGACTGTATTTAAAAGAAAGCTTGAGGTTCCAAAGCACACATTCATTCATTAGTTTTAAAGCAAATGATACTGCTTAATAATAAATAAATCAACCTCTAATCGGTTTACATAAAATAGTATAAAATATTCAGTAAAAATAGTGGTTGGTATTGAAAACAGTAGACACAACAAAAATAGAGATTAAAATCAGGATCTTGAAAACAAATATATAGAATAAAATTTAGGTTTGCCTAAAGTGTGGTTAGCAGGTGTTGGTTTACACAGGGATCGTCTCAGTGCCAGAGTACATGTTGCCATGGGTAAGCTACCAAAACCTTTCTTAGCAAGTGATCCCTATCCCTACCTGTAACATATTATAAGTCTCACAACTCTGTCATGGTTGCCTGGAGCATGCATTGAGAGTGAGTGACAAGATGGGTATGGCAATGATGGGTAGGCTCACATTATGGTAGTGCAGTTCTTGCTCATCTCTTTGTTATCAATGCCCAATGTCTCCACAGAACGTAGACTCTCACAGAGGGACATCTATATCTTTGGGACTCTTTCTCCAGAATGTAACCAATGCCTAACTTTGGGTGTTTCCACTCCAGATACCAGGCAATAACTTTCTATTTATTTATGCAACTGGAATGAAGGCTACCATCAGACGAACAGAATATTAATCTCTCTCTCTTAAGTATATGCAGTACTTTTCATCAACTGTGTTTTTAGTGAGTATTCCAACTATCTCTACTGGGCCAACTTGAGAACTTTACAAAACTATGGAAAGAAGGCAGAAAGAATGGCCAAGATACAGTTGTTAAAGCAGGTGTGATCTGGAGGCAGGCAGAGAGGCAAACGGGTTGTAATTATCTATGCAGTGTTCAGACTGAGGAACCAGGTCAAATCAATTGTGCAAAAGGCTATTGGCTCTTCTGATTTTGTGTGTGCACAGTTTTATTCATATCATGCTAAGAAAACCAATGAGCAACCATTTGTGCCATACCTGTGTCTGCTCTATAGGCAAGCAAATAACAGGGTCATAGTAGGTCATCTACATTAATTATGCCACACTACACTAAAATACCAGGTGAAAATTATCCCTAGGAGTCTAACATCCATGATTACCTATTATACCACCAAATACAGAATTTCAGGGAAAGGGCGTATGATTCACACATTTAAATAGGATGAGGAACAGCTGGACTCCATCACACCTTTTTTCCTACAGAAAAAGGCAGTTTTTATTAGAACTTTTGGTTCACTTTATATTCTGTAATAGGAAACAACATACCATGGGAGGCACATTCATTAGGTCAAAAGCCAGAGAAAAGAACTAGGCTAAAGCAGCATGTTCTATTCATTTCCCACCAAGACCAATGGTTGATGGTGTTGGGGATTTTTTTAAGCCTTCATTCTGCAAAAACTAGTGCAAGTTCTGACAATTGTATCCCAGTCCTATATTGCTATAGAGGAAATATCAGACTTTCCCATAAAATGGAAATTCTGTTTGAAGCAGCTGTAATGAGCAGCTCCTCAAAACTGTTCATTCGGGGAGGGGGAGTCACTAAGGTAACACAGCAGAGTTGAATGCTGAATGTCATTAAGATTTGGAACAAGTTGAAATTATTTTCTCTTTTTTGCAATCTAGAAACAGGTCTTTCTGAAATCTAGTTACGGAAAGTTTAATGTGCTTAAATACAGATATTGGGCCCTCGGGTTTCTCAGTTTAAAACTCCTGCTAAATCTTTAGGTTGAAATGTATTACGGAAAGAACCCCTGTTTTCCTACATCCCCCATCCATCAGGTTTTAGAGTTTAAGTAGCACACAAGAGAACCAGTCCTTAATTAAATGATGAAGCCAATAAGAGCTGCCTTTTAAAGTGCTGTACAGTGAATAATAAAAGAGCTTACTAGCATGATCCTATACTAGTACATTTCGAAGTTTCACAGACATACTTGTAAGATAAAAATAAAAAGTCTAGCTTTCAGCAAAGCCTAAAATGAATAACTGGCTGTTGTAAAAATGTAACACTCTCTCTCTCTATATATATATATGTGCATGTCTGTACATGAACCTTCCTACTGGTAAGGAAATCCATATCATAACCCAGATAGCTTGCTAGTGTTGCCAAGCATTGGGACAACTGACTCAGAAAATTCTCTCCATTTCCAGAGGGTCAGTCCACGTTAGTCTGTTGACAGCAAACACAAGAGATAAATTCTTTTCTTTCTCTGCCTCCCCCTTCCACATACACTTTGCAGCCTGTTTTGAATATTCTGAACAGCCAGTATGACATTTGAATTCTACATCTGTATCACTGTCCTTCCCAGAACAGGAACTAAAAATAATGTACACATTCTTATTTCCTGAAAGATAGAGTCCCAAACCACTAGGCTACGTCAACGGAGTCCGTTATCCTTCCCTTTCTTCCAGCAAATGCAATTTATAACAGCATTTAAATCATGTTTGCTGGTAGTGTTGCGGCCTCAGATTCAATCTGCTGGGGATGAATCTCTTCAAACTAAAAAAACAAAACAACACCCCCCTCAGTCCGTATGGTTACCAACATACAGTATTTGTAGAAGTCATAGAACAGAGAGAGAAAAGAGAGAGATCCGAAAGTCTGAATCTGCTTCAAGAAAAAGAAGCAGCAAGTGAATAATAAAATGGAAATGATTATTCAGGGAACAAGGTTTTATGTTGAGGAAGCACATTTTGTCATTTGGAGGTAATTTGAAAAGGGCAACGTCTTTCTTCAACTGTAAGTGAGAAGGAGCAGAACTAGGTGGCCAGAGGCATTCTAAAAACTTCTGTAATGTGCAATGCAGCTTACTATTCCCAGGCTTAATATCACCTGCAATGTAACTCCTGGATAGATAAAGGCATATGAATGGCTAAACTATATTCCATATACTCAGAATCATTAGAGCACACATTTCAAGGCAACGTACTTTCCATGCCATGTGTCAGTCACTTTCATGCAACAAAGCCAAGGGGTGAATAGCTTGCAGAACATTCTGAGGACATCATCTTTGCAAAGACATTCTAAGGAAACCTATCTAGTTTACTTATTTTTATCAGAAATAACCAACTGTTCATTGGCAGACTTGTATGCTCTTCACACTGTATCTCCTATATATTTTGCAAAATTGTTTTTTTTCCTGTTTATGCTCTCTCAAGATATCATAACCAAATTTTGCTATTTCCTGAAATAAAGGAGCAGTTTTCGACCGGATGCAATTGGATAGCGAGAGTCAATATAGCAGACTGAACCTTGCAAACTACGATGACTTTAACCACTGATTTCAAAGCTGCACTGTGTTTTGGGTTGCCTAGAATTCCCCGATAACACTGGGTATGAACCTTCTAGTTAAAAATATTTTGATTAATTGTGTGATCTTTTTCTAACATCGTTCTGGGACCTTCCAGGTGTTGCGGGACTATTAACTCCCATCAGCTCCCGCCAGCAAGGGCAATAGTCATGAGTGATCACAGTTGCAGTCCAGTGTGGTGTAGTGGTTAGAGTGTTTGAACTAGGACATGGGAGACCAAGGTTCAAAACCCCACTCAGCCATGAACCTCACTCGGTTAGCTTGGGCCAATCACTCACTCTCAGCCTAACCTATCTCACAGGGTTGTGGGGAGGATTATATGTGGAGCAAGAGAACCATGTACACCACCTTGAGTTCCTTGGAGGAGGAGGAAGGATATAAATGCAATAAATAAATGAACACCTAAGGGGACACATGCCCCTTATCAATTCCTTAAACATGTAAAAGATTTAACAGAAACTAGAATTTACTCATTTGATCTTTTTCCCCATCTATGCTTTCCATTTTCCACCTTTCCTTGTAACTTCAACAAGATATGCAAAGATATAGCAGATGTCCTGGCAAAAAGAAAAATCCAGAAAGGGCATAAAAGATGCTAGTATTTGCTAATACTGAGAGGTATTATCTCTGTACAAAGGGCAGGTTTTTAATACTGGCCAAGGGAAAATGCTAACCTCCCTACTGAAGAAAGTCCCTACAGTCTATCTCTAAGACTGTTACTTCCAAGGAACAGTCTTAGAGGGAGAACTGAAAGATGCAGAACAGAAGGGCGGGGGGTGGGGGGCGGCATGAAATTTCCAGAGCTAGATCTTCCAGTTCAAATCCAGTTCTGATATATAACACTCTTCCTGCATGTCTATAACAATGGCTCATTACAGGCTGTCACAGCAGTCCCAGGTGTCACTAAGAATTTATATTTAAGAGACAATATTAAACGTTTCACCTTGCCTGAAGGTTTTAAGTTGAAGATAAAACAAGAGTTACCAACTCAACCTTCACTCCTCCAAAAGAAAAGTCACTGAACACACAATTTTGTAGATTCAAAACATTTACGCCTTTGCACTTGGCACTGATTCAACAACTTTTTCAAGTAAGCATTACAATCTAACTGGTGCATACAGAGATCATGCTCATAATCTATTTGATAAACACAGAGCATTTGTTTTAAGTTCAAATGTCTGAAATGAATTTTAAAAAGTAGTTGAAGAGGTAAATAAAGGAAGAGTTAATTATAAATGAGGTAATCAGAATAAGGTTGCTTTTATAAGTGTTAATTAGCTAAATCATTTTGTACAAACAGAAGCTTCGATAAACAAAACAAAACAAATAAAAAATTACGGTCCCCATATAAAAGAGTGGCTGCCCTGAGAGCTCATTGGATAGATAGACTCAGTTCTGGAATCTGTGAAAACTAAGAACAAACAGGAAGACAAGTTCAAATATATTCTATATCTATCTGCTATTTCATTCCCTCATCACCACCTTTGTGAACTGGTCATCTAATCAGGAGTAGAAATACTACAATCCAAGGACCTCTAGCTCCTAACTCAGAAGGATGCCATGGGCAATAGTATCAAAATCTGCCAAGAAAATCATCAAGAGTGTCACACTTCCACTTGGACTGGTCATCCCACAGAAAGTCATTTCTGCTCCAAGTCAAGGTCATCCGAGAGAACATGCAGCTAGAGAGCAAGCAACCATCAATTCAAACACAGTGCACAGGAACTGGCGTTTAGGTTCTTTTCCGAAGTGGTCTAACCATTGTCCCACCCCCTCTTGCACATAAGCTCCTAAACATAGAATTCCAAGCACAGTGGCATCTTAGAGTTGTATGATGGCATTATATTTGCAGTTTTGTTTTCAAGCCCTTTCCTAATGACGCCCAGCATGGAATTCACTTTTCCCAATCCCCTCATTTTTGGAACTGGTCTTCTTTTAAAGTCAAATGCTACCAAGTTGGATTTTCTTGGCAATAAAAGGAGGAGGAGGAGGAGAATATTTTACTATTTCCAATCGGTTCAACAACACTCATCTTGCATCAGGTCCCTGGCACTATTTAAGATTAAGCCCAGGGTCACTGCCCCACTGGTGAGTTCTATGATCAACTAATCTAGGACACATTGGTAGCCTGCCAGCTCATGATGGTTAAGCACAGAGGGGCCCCACCTTAAAGTGGATCCATGGCTGGTTGAGGCAAGAGATAGAGCCTTTTTAGTGGACGTGCCAATATTATAATAACACCTCGTCCCAAGGTGGCCCCCTTTGATTAGTGAATGGGTTTCTTTGTCTGTTTTTAGCCTGCCAAGTAGAAAATGTTTCATCTAAGGATTGTGTTATCTGCTGAGCCTGTCTTTGTTGTGTTTTGTTTGTGATCATGCTGTTTTACCATGATGCTGTGATTTTAACCACTTAAGCCACCTTCAGGAATGTGTGTCTGCAGAGGGAGGGTCTCTACTACTCTGGATTAATTGATGTGGTTCACAGGTTGGTGCATATTCAGTACAGTATTTTGTTGTTGGCTGAGGGGCATTGTTCCCAAACTGAAAAAAAGATGCTCAATGCAAAGCAAAAAAGGGAGAGTGGAAGAATTGTTAATACAGTCAACTTCTAGCTTGCAAGAAGCCATTTATGCACCATTTGTATACTACAGAATTCTCAGTCCTACAAAGAGGCTTGCATCAATGTGTACCTGGAGTCTATATACCGGTACATAAATCTCACCTGACCACTGCATTCAGACAGTGATAAAGAGACAGAATTGATCAAAGGAACTGCTAGAAGGCTGCTGCCAGATTACTGCATAGAAAATCCCTCACAATACAAGCTGATAGATAGTTGTAAGGTGTAGCGAGCAAAACACTGGAAACTCTGGAAAGCCTGCGGTTTTTGAACTTCAATAAATAAAAATTCAGGGGCTTATATTTACAAGTTCCACCAAGATTCCTGTAAAGGAAATGCGAAACATGACAATGCAACACTAAATCTCCATTCAACCTTATTACAGATGTTATGATACAGATACTACTGTATCTACCCTCTTAAGCATGTGCTGTCACAATACCCCAGACAATTGAGGCAAGTCACCAACCAAGCACTTTGTGTTCTTCTAACCAGTGAAGCGTGTACCATTCTGTTCTGTTGTGTCAGTCAGGGAACTAATGATATATAGACTATTTTCCTAGCTATTCTTTGAAATTCTTAGACATCGTTGCTTCATACAGAATCAAGTTTTGAGACGTGTTAAGCCAAAAAACTTTTTCTTTTTCTTCCTTTTCAGAATATCTACTTAAGCCGTGATCAGAATTTTTGCCACAAGTGCAGTTGTGTAGAATATACTTTCTAATATTCTAATATTAATAAGGAGGGAGAAGTGTGAAACTTTATGAAATAATTTTGTTGTGAAGCAATACACACACCTTCTAATGCAGGGGTAGCTAATGTGGCACTATCCAGTTGTTGTTGTGACTCTTAACACTCATCAACCCAAGCTAGCATGACCAAAGGTCAACAATGATAGGAGGAGGGGTCCAATAACAGCGTACCACATTGGCTACCCATGTATTAATCAAGACCATGTGTTTTCACATGGGAATGTATGTGTGTCTTCATGGGTAATATATATATTCAAGAGAACCTAAAGAGACTGGGTTTCAAGTAGCTCTGCAGTGCTTTTCAGGTGTTCCCTGGGCCTGCACAGCTTGGTCCAGCCAAAGGGCTCTTGAAGATATTTTTCCATGTGCTTTGGGTCAGTTTCTACATGCTTGGTGTCAGCGCCTGACATTATGAGGTAAATGACAGGGCCCACAAAGGTTGATACCAGCCTCCTTTTAAAATAATAAATTAAAGACCTGGACCTGGGACGGTAAAGAGAAGTGGGACAGGTGGTTGAAGCTGCCACTGTCTTCCTTATCATCAATGCCTCAGAGCTCTGTATATCAGCATGGGCAGTAAACAAGATAATGAGCTTGCCTAGCACCCGGGGCATAGGAAAGGGGGGGTAGGGGAGGTTTGCCCCAGGTGCCAATTATCAAGGAATAATTACTGCCCTACTAGGGCGGTTCATATTTTATTTTATTTTTTTAAATGCCTGCTCCAAAGGTCTTATCTTACTACACTAGGGATTATATAGCTATATATGAAATTTCATGCATATCAGTTAATATCTTGACCCTCTTCCACAAAAATAGCTGTTTGCTTGGCCATTTTCCTATGTCACGAAGGCTGAAATTTCAATTCAGTGGAGCACTTACTTTTCCCCACTCTAACCCTACGGAAAGCCATCTAATTAGACTTTAATTTGATTTTGACATGTTTTTAGGAGGTAATTTAATTATTGTTTGATTTCATACCAATGTTATGTATCTGATGTTAGCCGCCCTGAGCCCAACTTTGGCCGGGGAGCGCGGAATATAAATAAAAGTTGTTTATTATTATTATTATTGTTGTTGTTATTATTCCTTTGTAATAAAATATGAACTAAAACCATTTTTGCAGGGGGGGAACCACACCAATGGGGGGGTGACAAGAAATTTTCTGCACCGGGTACCACCTGATCTTCCTACGCCTCTGCCTAGCACGTTCTCAGCACTAGCTCAAGAGAGTACTGTGCAGCTGGACTGGTACTGCTTTCACTGACACCATTGTTGCTCTCCACTACTGCAAACTGTCTCCCTTTGGAGGTGGGGGGGGGGTCAAACAAAACTGCACTTTCTTGCTCAAGCCCAACACTAGACCCAAGTTCCTAGCGCTTGTAAGACTTTTTTTTTTAAAAAAAGGTCTTGCGACGTGTTTGTCTATTAAAAAAAATATTCATCTGCAGAAAACCCAGCAGTCCTTACATAGCAGTATATCATATATTGCCAGTTAAGCATCACAATTATTATCCCTTAGGAATGGAGTGCCTTTCACTCATAAGAAACTTGGGAGCTAGCAATCTCTTGCAAGGCAAGTGAGCCTGAGGAATAGCGGCATGGTCCAAGGCCGCCCAGGAAGATTTATGGCTTGGTGAGGATTTGAATCTGGGTTTCTCACATCCAAAACCAGTCTGTAGCACTATTGTATACTTGAAATAAAGCAACTGAGCTGAACTTATAAATCAAGCAGGCATGCCCCAGCTGAAACAGCTTATGGTGCAAGACATCCAAAGTAAGTATGCAAATAAATAAAATTTCTGTCACTTTGACAAGTAGACCAAATTCCAGTTGCTGTTCTGCTCGTTTTGACAACACACTATAATATAATCATGGGGTGGAGATGGGATCACTTGCTATTGTCTAAAGCCTACTTCAGATTACACACACACACACACACACACACACACACACACACAAAAAACACAACAACAATCGGCTACCCTACAAATCACTCTTTAAACCACCTTGGCATGCAGTCACTTGAAAATAGCTGTTGGCAAATGTGACTTCTGAGCAAGTGACTAAAATACAACCGGACATCAGAGACTATCATCATGCTAAATACTGTTTGAGTGGAACAGCTTTAATATAAATATGCAAATGTCAGAGAGACTGGTTATTTACAAGGACAGTATATAAGAAGCTATTATCTCTATCCTCTGCAATTTATAGCATTCCATTAGCCTGACATTTGTGCGCGACACAAGATTTGATGAATACACAATGCAGAGAAACTGAGCTGAGCATTCAGGGAGCACACACCATATTTGAGATGAGATAATGAAGATAAAATCCTAGGCTGTGGCCTGAAGATTTCTCACCAGTTCCGGAGGTTTGGTATGCTTAGTCCTCTTGGCAACCATATTTCCTGTCTTTCAATCTCTGTACAATGAGGAACCTAACTGCAGAATGAGGCTATCAGCAGAATCACACACAAGCTCCTCTTCATGTGCACATCTGTTGATTTTTGCCAGAGACTACTTTGAGCACAAAACATAAATAAAATGACCTAGCAACATACAACAGCAAGAGGCTGTACAAGCAGAAATAATGAGAAAAGGGGGCTACAGTCTGCTTCTAAATCTGTAGGTCTGCCCTGCCTACACTGCTGCACAGGCTGCAGCTTCAATGCTATTATTATAAAACCCTGATCTGAGGCTGTTTGGGAGTTGACACTAGTTTTGAAACTCCAGTGGGTTGCCATGTCCCTCACTTCTGGACAGGACAAGAGCATGGACAAAACTATTTGTCTGTTAAGACCAAGAGAGTTTTTGTTAGTATTACTTTAGTGCTGCTGACATTTTAATACTTGACTGATGCTGCTTGATTACATTTTATTGTGGTTTTAATGTTGTTACTATAAGCCATCCTTTTATATCTAATCTATCTATAAAAAAGGAGGACAATAACTGAGTAAATGAATACTAAGGATCAATAAAATAAAAACAAAAAACCTGAACAAAACACCAAAGCAGCAGAGTGAAAAATTGTTAACATTAATAGTATATCTAGGTGTTGCAGAAATACCCTATGTAAAACAAGCTGGCTGAGGCTGCAGGGCATTCTATAGCCTCTTGTCTGTGTCACTGGTCCTCTGGCCATCAGGATGGGATGCACAGGATCTCTGGCAGCCGGTTCCTTCCCATAACACGTCCCAACACCAAAGTGGTGCTTTGGGTTTTGTTCTTTCACCATATTTAGTCTCCTCCCAGCAGCATGAAGAGTAGGAGTGATGGGTTCTGTTGATTTGATGCAAGATCTCTGTGGCAGAGATGGGGATAGTGTGTCTCACTGTGGTGATCTAGCAGTAAGTTATGTTCCCATAAGTTCCCCCTTATTGAGCAATTAATGAATAAAGCTAATCATATTAGCAAGCTAGTGCTCTTTAGTAATTAGTCATGAATTTTTCAAAAAAGGAAACATACAGGGGGGTGTAGAAGGAAAAGGAAGTTACAAGAACAAATTTAAGCTGTGGTGGGAAAGACAAACAGAACAGCCGAAAGGACAGTAACTTTCTATTAAAAAAGAAGCATGCGGCTACATTTCCATATGGAAATTCCAATGATCCTGATGCTGCTAACACTGTCCCCTGATATTTTAGGGTTAGCTACCTATTTGCATTTGGACTTGTATTAAATATTTAATATAAATGTCAATGGCTGGAAAACAAATTAGTCATCCCCCGCCCCCTGCCGTCAAGCAAGTTTATCTGCCTACTTGTATAAAGAAAATGTAAATGAGTTTAAATCAAGGAAGCAAAGTCTTATCTCTAAAGCAGGTCATGCCTTGATTTTCCAAAAGAGGGAGATATAACTCCATTCGTAGAAAGACAAAGTCTTTCCATTTCAATAAAGCACCTAAAACACATTCCAGTGAATTATTAAAAACCAGTAACTTCTCTCATTTTACTTTTGCATTAAATGTCACCTTATGTGTCATTACTGCTCTATTCATTAAAAACATGAATCCAACCCTATATTCGCATCTAGCCTGTGTTAAATGAAATGTCTGATCATGATTGCACAAAGCAAAACATATATAAATACAAATGGACTAAAGAAACAGAGCTCTATCAATAATTGTGGGCAATAATTATCAGCTGTGCTAGTAATCCTATACCTGTTAGTGATGTAGGTGAGTGTGTCAGGCAATCCTCTCCCACCATGGCTTGCTTCATTATTCTTTTCAAGCGCACAGAAAGCTCTCAGGAGACACTTTGTTACCCCCCCCCCCCCCGCAAGAAAGAGTTTGTTTCTTCCATCTTTCCTATCACTTTCCCCCGAATCAATAAATTAGGCTGGGAGGAAAGGAATTTGCGAATCTCACACACCTAAACGGGAAATTGTTCTCCTCAACATGTGTTTTAATATGATTTTAGTTTATCATGTGATTATTAGTATTAGAGCTAGTCATAAACATAATGAAATCATAAATATAATCCATTCCAAAATTAAACATTTAAAACTAAATATACCTATCCAGCCTCATATAACCAACCTGCTTAAATCTAATTAATGTATGAAAGCGTTAAAACCATAGAGTAAGCTGTGCTGCCAGGCTTGTTGTTGTTGTTTAGCCTGTCTGACTCTTCGTGACCCCATGGACGAGAGCATGCCAGGCACTCCTGTCTTCTACTGCTTCCTGCAGTTTGGTCAAACTCATGTTGATAGCTTCGAGAACACTGTCCAGAAATCTCGTCCTCTGTCATCCACTTCTCCTTCTGCCCTCAATCTTTCCCAACATCGGGGTCTTTTCCAGGGAGTCTTCTCTTCTCATGAGGTGGCCAAAGTATTGGAGCCTAAGCTTCATGAGCTATCTTTCCAGTGAGCATTCAGGGCTGATTTCCTTAAGAATGGATACGTTTGATTTTCTTGCAGTCCATGGGACTCTCAAGAGTCTCCTCCAGCACCATAATTCAAAAGCATCAATTCTTCAGCGATCTGCCTTCTTTATAGTCCAGCTCTCACTTCCATACATCACTACTGGGGAAACCATAGCTTTAACTATACGGACCTTTGTTGGCTTAGCTATGTCCATTTCTCCTCACCTTTGGGGTAAGTCTTTGTTCTCCAGTCTACATGTGAAGCTCAATGTGTGAAGAGGTTTGAACTGGTTGTTCCAACTCAACCACATGGCTCTCATATGACATTCCTGAGTTCCTATACTAATAATTTAGGAAAGTTCTCCACTTTGTAATTATGCTAAGCTTTACAGCCTATGCAACTGTTCTGAAGTACATGAACCTCACCTTTGGAACCTTTGTAAGTAAACCATTTTTTAACTTACCAAACATAGTCTTTTCCTGTGCTGGAGGAAGAGGGAAAGAAACCTTTTAAAGGGATATTTTGGAATTCACTTTAAAAGGTGTATTTTAAAGGTCTAACAGACTATATTCCCATGCTTTACTTTTCTGCATAAATTCTGACTTTAAATCGCTGCTGGGGTTTTCTAACCAAAGAGTACTTCCCCAGTCTTGGATCATGGCACTCAAAAATTATCCTCTCTACAGCTTGTTTTTAAAAAAATCATTTTTGTGCCAACAAAAAACACAATGGAACTATAGAGTTGGAAGGCACCTTGAGGGTCACCAGTCCAACTCCCTGCAATGCAAGAGTCCACAATCATCCCTTTTTGAGTTTGAACCACCAACCTTTCAGTTAACAACTGCACTAGTATTTCACAACAAGGTGTTGAATTCTCAAACACCAAAGTTTCAAACCTATGGATGAACAAAACTGTCTTCGAAAACTTTGTGGACACTTTTAATTGGGTTCCATAGAACACGGTTTCAGAGACACATGGTCCTCTCACTAGCTCTCTTTCATACCCTGCTGGCCACATTTTGCACCAACTGTGGATTAGTGACCATCTTCAAGGGAGGCCTTGCATAGAGCACATTATATTAGTCTGGAAGGTCCCTAAAGTGTGGGTTCTTGAGGCAAGGATATTCAGGAATGGCCATAGCAAGGGAACCAGCCAAAGCTAAGCATAGGCACTCCTTGCCACTGACACCTGGGCCACAAATGACATATTTGAATCAAGCAATACCGCCATGCTATGTACCTGTTGCTTCAGGGGGAGTGCAACCCCAACCAGAACAGACCAGCTCCCTAACTCCCAAGCACACGAAAGTCACCCACAGCACCTTTGTCTTATCAGTATTCAGTCTCATGTTGTTGACTCTCATCAAGCCTATCCTTTCCTCTTCACACTGGTCTAGCACATGTGAATATCAATCCACTATACAGGTCATTTATTTCCAACATATATGTCCTTGAGGATTTGTGCTACAGGATCTTGTTTTAATATTATATTCAGTGCTGTCTTACTTAGAGACTACATACATCCCTACGATTATAAAGGAACAATATTAATGACTGATTGAAGGTCAAAGTCAAGGTCTCTTTGGGTTCACTCCAGGGATATTGAGTACATCTGGAAAAGGAGTTGGGTAGATTAGCATAACATTTACTGGAGATCC
The DNA here is from genome assembly GCF_964106915.1 of Podarcis gaigeae. Classification (NCBI taxonomy): domain Eukaryota; kingdom Metazoa; phylum Chordata; class Lepidosauria; order Squamata; family Lacertidae; genus Podarcis; species Podarcis gaigeae. Next base: position 63,710,901 of record NC_139677.1, read on the forward strand.
ACTTAAAAAAATATTGTGGCCTTACTTACTCAAACCTTTATCTCCCTCACCTGTATTTCTGGGTCTAGGGGCAAACACAAGATACCCACATACTCTATACAAGAAGAATAGCAGCGCATTGCTAAATAAATACAATATAATCCAGCAATAAGATTTTATAACTATCAACAGTTCTTTTGTTTCCAAAATCCTCAATCTTATAATCCAAATTTTTATTCTAAGAAACTGCACATATAATGTTGACATCCAATCACTTTATGAATACACCACCTCGGTAGCACAACCCGCAACCTAATTAGATTTGCTACCACTTAAATCCACTTACTTCAACTGGGACTAAATTGGCTGGACTCCAAGTACCTTGGCTTAACTGAGCTGCAAGTCAGGCTGTCAATGTGAAAAGAGTGTTCCAATTCTGTACCATTCATTTTCATAACAACCCCCGAAAGAGGTCGGACATTATTATCAACCTCACAATAAATACCCTTGATACTGTTCTTGTGATAGCAGTCCAAGCAAGTAAAAGGCATTATCTGGATCCATTTAGTAAATTACGCCACTGTTTCCCCAATGAGGACAATGAACTAGTGAGAGACTTCCTTTCTGGAACTTTTGGCTGAAGTTTCCACCTGTTGCCCAAATGTAGAGCTGAAACTGCTGAAAGATATAAAGCAAGCAGGATTCTGCAAAGTTAATGTGAGATGGCAAATTATTTATATAAGTTTCAAAATTCAACCTTTATTATTATTTGCTGCAGCTTTCTGTTTAAGTAAGCATTTTCACTACAAAGGAACAATTTCCCAGTACAGTGGTGCCCCGCAAGACGAACGCCTCGCAAGACGAAAAACCCGCTAGACGAAAGGGTTTTCCATTTTGGAGGCGCTTCGCAAAACGAATTTCCCTATGGGGTTGCTTCGCAAGACGAAAAAAATCTTGCACCCCCCCGCGGGTTTTTTTCGCCCTTTTCTTAAGCCGCTAAGCCGCTTATCAGCTGTTCCGCTGATAAGCCGCTTAACAGCTGATCGCTGGAAGCTGCTTGACAGCTGTAGCGCTAATCCGCTAAGCTGTCAATGGGCTTGCTTCGCAAGATGAAAAAACTGCTAGACGAAGAGAATCGCGGAACGGATTATTTTCGTCTTGCGAGGCACCACTGTATAGCACAAAACATAATATATAGCCCTTAATAACACTCTATTAGTCGTACTACTTGTAGTGAAAGAATAAATCTGATTTCAACTAGAGTTACTATATTAGAAATAAAAGTTCCCAACAGGAAGTATTTCTTTGATGGAGGAATAATGGCCTAACTAGAAATAATAATAGAACTGTAGAGCTGGAAGGAAGAGGGGAATCTAGTCCAACAAAGGAATGCAGGAATCTTTTGTCCAAGGTTGGGCCACAACCCTGAGATTAAGAAGCTCCATGCTCTACCAACTGAGCTATCTGGCACCAATTGTGTTACTTCTTATTAGGTAAGGGTGATGTTTATCAGAAGTGCAGTATGCAGGGGAGATTTGAGCTCCCACCCATCATAGCAATAAAGATCCCCACACACCTTGGTGAGAAAAACACCCAGTGAACCAGTGAGAACCGTTTTCTTAAGCTAGATTGCACCACATGAATGGGTGGGGTCATTGTGATTGTACCAAGGGTTAAATCTCCTGTCCTTGCATTCTCAATGAATATCATCCCTGTGTCTATAACTAATTGGGGTGGGGGAAAGGACATGATGTGCTGACAACTGATGCAATTAGGGCCATGTGTAGTTAGACCCCAACAAAGTATGGCTTCTTCACAATACAGCTTTTAAAGAAAATGTTGTTACGTATAGGTATAGCCTACATGTGGAACAAATAGCCTATACTTTATAACCCTGTGCTTCTTAAAGCAAGAAAGTCTTAAGCTGTGACCAGTGTAAGCCAGACAAACTGTTTCTTTTGCATGGCCTATCTTGTTTTCAGTTTAGGAATGAAGAAGCCAGAGTGAAATTCAAATATTAGAAAAAGTGGAAATTAAAAACGGCTTTCAAACAAGTTTATGTGATTACGATATTGTTAGCTTAACAGCACTGGGATGCATTGGGGAAGACCAAAACATTTAGTTAACCATTAACTTGGACAAACCAGGTTGGTGCTTTATTTTCAGGCAAACCAATTTAGGTTCATGCTGGATAGGGAGAGAGGAGAAGAAAGGCTGGTAGAGGGTAGCTCATACATTTTCTCACAACTATTCACACCTCCCAAATCAATACTACTCATGTACTATGTTCATAGAGGCATAGAATCATAGAACTGTTGCTTTGTTTATAGTGTTTTATAGATTATTACTGTTCTAGTGAAGATTTGTAATTGTTTTACTGATGAGCTGTTAAACATTCTATGACTTACACTGTATTTGATATGTTCTAGTATTTTATTGTTCTTATTTATTGTTTGTAAGCCGCTTTGCAATTTGTTTGAATGAAAAGTGGCACAGAAATGTAATCGAACTATGAACCACTGCCCTCGAAAAAGCTTTAGACTGCCCTGCTACATGGCATTTTATTTATCTATTTAATATTAATAAGTTATCTATTTTATTTCAAAAGCAAAATTCTTCCCAAGTTGGTTTACAGCATATATCTCAAAATACAAAAAGGTACTAAGTTCAGTAATATGTGGTACAATCTGGATTTTTAAACATTTATTCAGAACATTCGGAAACCACAACTGCGCAGCAACTGAGGTAACTGAACTCATATTTAGGGAAATAATAAAAAGGGGAAAGGAACAATTTTAAAATTGAGTTGTACGTTTAGACCTCTGGGGACGCTTTGAAACAATGTCAAAGATCTAAAATTGGTTCAGTGAAAACTAAAATTGTCATAATAAACCCACTGAACAAATAAACTTCACTGAGCTGTTGCACTGCTCAGTTAGCTACCCAAATCTCATAGAAACCAATGGGATTTAAGCAGCCCATGTGTAGGAATTCAACCTGGCCTGTTAAGTATGATAGGGGAGAGGGATTTGGGTAGCTCAGTTAGCTACCCAAATCTCATAGAAACCAATGGGATTTAAGCAGCCCATGTGTAGGAATTCAACCTGGCCTGTTAAGTATGATAGGGGAGAGGGAAGACCATTTTCCCCAATGCATCAGTGTCCTCAGAGAGTTGTTGCAATCATAAGACAGCAATGACAACAATTCACTTACAAGGAAGGAAGGAAATGCATGCATCCCAGAATATAATCGGAGGTGCTCAATATGATCCATTCCCCTCATAATACAGTAATACCTCGGGTTACGAACACTGCGGGTTGCGCGTTTTCGGACTGCGCCAAACCCGGAAGTACCGGAACGGGTTACTTCCGGATTTCGGCGCTCACACATGTAGACACGGTACTTCAGGCTATGAACGCTGCGGGCTGCGAACGTGCCTTTCGCATGGATCGAGTTTGCAACCGGAGGTATGACTGTACCAGATTTTGGGTTTTCAATCTTTGCCTCCTAGTGCTCAATGGAAACCATAAAGAACCCTATCTGGATAAATCAGCCTTTGTGGCTTGTTTCCTTGACCATGCAGGAGTGTGACAGAACATTGGTAACTGACATTTTAATGGATAACTACTTCAAACATTAGAAAAATGTCCATTGTTAGCTTAGTGTGGGTCTGAAGAGAGACCTTACAAGCTTTAAAGTCCAAAGTAATGGGTGCCGGCTCCTTCTTCTAAGGGAATGCTATAACTTTACCCACCCACCCACCCACCCCCAAAAAAGAATGCCAACCTTTCAAATACATGGATGAAATACAAGTGATCCATTCATCACCATTAGGTTGTGGGCTGTCCTGTTTCCTACCCTTAGAAGATCACTAGTGAACATAGTTATTGACAGTCAAGCCAATTCCTATCTCCATAGCACCATGATTCTCTTTAAATTCACCCTAGTAGCATTGGTAACTAGAACACCAAAGGAGAAGATGGTACCAAAAAAAGAGAACAGTTAAGCACAGGTATTTTGAAGGTGACTACAACAGAGAAATGTGTATGTTATTTGTTCCCTCAGCTATATGGTTAGGTACACACACACGACCCATTACAGAAAGACAAATTAGAACTGCTTCTGCAGTACCTTTTAAACAAACACAAAATTAATGAAAGAGCCAACTTCCCTTTTTTGTTTGATTTTCATCAGAACTCAATTATAAAACCAGCTATCAAAAGATAATTTCCCATTAGGAGCTTATCCATGATACCTTCAGAAGACAATTCTGAATCCATGCTTGATATTTAACTGGTAACCTCAGTCATTTAACTATATGAATTCAACAAAGCTCTAATCATTTAACATATGTATAAAAACAAACAGGATCTCTGCTTAAAAACCTCCAATGAAGGAGAATTCACCACCTTTTGAGGGAATCCATTCTACTGTCGAACAGCTCTTACCAGAACTATTTTTCTAAGGGGTAAAACTCACTATTAATGCCTCCCTTTTTATCTTATAATGGCAATGACGCTCACCTGAGAGGTGCTGGAACCCAGCGAGTTCCAGCTAAAAAAAGGCCCTAGCTCTTACCATCAGAAAGTTCCCTTCTCTATGAGTATTTCTGACCTTAGCATTTCACCCAGTAGTTCCTTAAGCTTTTTGAAATCAGCCTTCTTAAAGTCCACTGAGCTTTCCGTTGCCTCTGTATTATGAAACCCAAGAGAGCATGTTCACTTCCTCCCAAAGTTCCCAATACTTCTACTGCATTGATCAGTTCCTCCCTGTTGGAGAAGAACAGGTCCAACATAGATGGTCTCCTTGTTGCTTCTTCCACCTTCTGGGAAATGAAATTACCAGCGAGGCAATGCAGAAATTTGTTGGACCTTGTGTGACATCAACTACCACTCCTCATTATTTCATTTTACAATTCTATACTACATGTGTGTATGCACACATGTACAGGCAAGCATACACACCATGATCAACACATTAGGTCTTCTGCACGCCTTGTCCATTTTTACTGGAATCTCCAGAAGACCAAATAGCTACTGCACATTTCACACATAAATCAGCTTTCAGAGGCATAAATATCCACATACTTATCTCCAGCAAGTTCTTTATATTAAACCACACCATTATGGCCATCTGTTCCAATCTTCATAAATACTAGTATAACCACACAGTCATATAATTTGAAGGTTAAAAAAAATCATAACATATGCATTAATCAGAATAGATTAATAGTGCAATCTAATGCATGCATGCTTCAAAGCCCCACAGGGTTCAATTGCTTTCACTTAGGTAAGTGAGTATAGGATTGCACCATAAATGGGGGGAAATTGCAATTGAGAAGTTGTTAAAAGGCTAAAAGAGTCCTATTTCTAAAGATGTAACTTTAGTAACACTAATTCTTCTTAAACTAGATGTTCATACAATTAATTTGCTACTAACCAAGAGGTATCTTTTGAACCATCCTGTACTTAAATTGAAAGGGAAACACAATCCACACCTCATTTACCCAAAATAAGGGAAGCACTATATAAGTGGAGTCCTAATGGAAACATATTGGTCATTAACATGCTGAATCTGGAAATAAAGTCTCCCTAGGATAGCCAACGTAACAAATAATCTCAGACTAATGCAGGTCTGGAATATTTATACTGTGTGCTCTTTACTCAATTTTTTGCTCCTGTTCAGAGCTCAACCAATTTTCATTTTCAAAGTGTGGAAAGAGTTGAGATTAGCTGATAGACCTCAGGAGGTTTCAGCTCCCACCCCTACCGTCACACACCACTCTCATTTTCTTCTAGCATGTGTCTTGGTTTCCTTTAACCATCTGGAGCCATTTCCTCTATAGGCATCTTTCAAAATACTCCTCCAACTTGTTAAAGATAAACATAGCAAAAGCATATGGGCTTCAGTCACAATAACTGGAACTGCAACAAAAAGTTGTTGAGTGACATGTTTCTGTTCAGGATTACAGCCATGCTAGCCTGCACGCCCTTTTCCAGGAGATTCAGTTCTATGTCCCCTGTCCCCTCTAGTTTCCG